>NW_016806691.1:1155651-1176172 GCF_001698545.2 Rhinopithecus bieti
AAAAAAAAAAAAAAAAAAAAAAAAAGACATCATCAAGAAAGTAAAGACAACTCACAGAATGGGAGGATGTTTTTGTAAATTATATACTTAATAGACTTGTATATAGAACATATAATGACTACTTACAACTCAATAATAAAAGGACAAATAGCCCAGTTAAAAAATGGACAGGTTGGGTGCAGTGGCTCATGTCTGTAATCCCAGCATTTCGGGAGGCCTGAGGCCTATAATCCCAGCATTTCGTGGATCACCTGAGGTCAAGAATTTTGACTCCAGCCTGGCCAACATGGTGAAACCCCTTCTTGACTAAAAACACAAAAATTAGTTGGGCATGGTGGCACATGCCTATAATCCCAGCTACTAGGGAGGCTGAGGCAGAAGAATCGCTTGAACCTGGGAAGCGGCGGTTACAGTGAGCTCACCATTGTGCTCCAGCCTGGGAAACAAGAGTGAAGCTCCGTCTCAAGACGTCTTGAGCTCCAGCCTGGGAAACAAGAGCGAAGCTCCGTCTCAAGAAAAAAAAAAGAAAAAGAAAAAAAAAAGGAGAAAGAAACTTGAACATGAATAGGTATTTCTTTAAAGATGTGAACAATAAAATGAACAACAAAAGCACATGAAAAGATGCTCAGCCTCACTATCAATTAGATAAATGCAAATCAAAACCAGAATGAGATACTACTCCAAACTTACGTGGATCGTTATTATACAAAAGACAGATAGTAACAAGTATTGGTGAAAAAGTGAAGAAACTAGAAACCTCATACACTGTAGGTAGTGTAATTGCTGTTGAAAATATTACCATGTGATCTAGCAATTCTACCCCTGCATATATACCCAAGAGAAATAAAAACACTTATTCACATGAAAACTTGTATAGAAATGTTCTTAGCAGTATTATTTACAAGAGCCAAAAATGGGAACAAATCAGTGTCTGACATTGGCTATTTTTCTACAAATCAGATTGCAATCCAGTAAGATAATATATAAATAGTAAGAACACTACTTTGGCAAATATCACAACTTGCTCTTTTATAGAACAGCCTACTTTTATATTTTTGGTTGAAATGTCATACTACAACTGTCATTAGTGATTTGGTATTTATATATATTACATTTGAGTACCTAAAAAATATTAAATATTCTTAATAAAATTCAACTTTTTTCAAATGTGCTTAGAGTTTTATGGAATTTTATTTTTTACTGCATGAGGATGGTAGTGGGCAGGTAGAATTTGGCTTCCTCTGTACAGAGCTGGGACTCCAAAAGCACAAACACTCAGTAGAGGGGCATACTAGAAAAAAGTCCCTTCCCCCAGTCCTCAACTAGAGGACTGCAAGAAAAATTTTTTTGTCTTCACAATAGGAGTGGTGAGTGGAAAAAAATAAAATCTAAAGAATTTGTAACTATAAGCTGACTCATATGGATTTATCGCCCAATTTCACATTTCCTGAGTGCTCAGAAAAACATCACACTAAGAAATGAGTTTAATGTGGTTTCATGCCAATATTGCTGTCAGGTACATGAACAACAACAAAAAAATCAAATCTCTAAGGGAATGCACCTTAAGCCCAGACTTTAAGGAACTCCTACTGCTATAGTGTATAGACATGAAATGAATTCACAGTCAAAGATAAAACATAAAAGGAGTTAAGACATTAGGAGGGATAGGAAGAAAGAATCTGGCCCCAAGATAATAGATGTAAGAATTACAGGACACAAGAATACAATGTTCAGTGAAAAGAAACTGAAAACATGAGCAAAGAGAAGGAGATTATATAAAATGACAAAGTAGTTTTGAAAACGAATTAAAAGAACTTCTAGAAATGAAAATACAGAAATTAAAATAAAAACAGATTTACAGCTAACTCCTTGATATAGTTTGGATATTTGCACCCTCCAATTCTCATGCTGAAATTTTATTTCCAACGCTGAAAGCGGGGCCTAGTAAGAGGGTGTTTGGGTTATGGGGGTGGATTCCTCATGAATAGCTTGGTGCCATTCTCACTGCAGTGCGTGAGTTCTCACTCTACTATTTTTCACGAGAAATAATTGTTAAAATGGGCCTGACACCTTCCTCCTCTCTCTTGTTCCCTTTCTCACCATGTGGTATGTTGGCTCCCCTTTACCTTTTGCTAGGAGTAGAAGCAGTCTGAGGCACTCTCCTGATGCAGATGCTGGCTCCATGCTTTCTGTACAATCTACAGAACCATGAGACAACCCTCTTTTCTTTATAAATTACTCAGCCTCAGGTATTCCTTCACAGCAATGCAAAATGGACTAAGACATTCTTCAACAGCAATAACAGAAGCCAGCACACAATGGAGTATCTTTAATATACTCAGAAAATAAGTGCCAACAGAAATTGCTATTGAATAAAATATCTTTCAAAATATAGAAAAGATATTTTCAGACCAAAAAAATGTGATATTTGTGACTAAAAAACACAATCTAAAGGAAATTCTAAAGAATATGCTTCCAGTGGAAGAATAGTGATCCCTAACTGAAGCACAAAGATGGGGGGGGAAAAGTGGTAATACATAGGTTAATTTACATAGATATGGCATAAATGATTAAAATGTTCTATGGAGTTTAAAAAGAAGACAAGATAGAATTAAAATACATGAAACAACGGCTGGGCCCTGTGGTCTGTGCTTGTAATGCCAGAACTTTGGGAGGCCAAGGCAGGCAGATCATCTGAAGTCAGCAGTTCGAGACCAGTCTGGTCAACAAAGTGAAACCCTGTCTCTACTAGAAATACAAAAATCAGCTGGGCGTGGTGGTGCACGCCTGCAATCTCAGCAAGGCAGGAGAATTGCTTGAACCTGGGAGGCAGAGCCTGCAGTGAGCTGAGATAGCACCACTGTACTCCAGCCTGGGCGACAGAGTGAGACTCCATCTCAAAAAATAATACTAATGCTAATATAAAATAAAATATATTACAATAATAGCAGATAAGCTGGGAGAAAAATGATTAAACTGAAAAAGAAGAGACAGACTAAAGAAGCACAAATCAATAACTAACATAAAACAAATTGATTGGGCTGGGTGTGGTGGCTCACACCTGTAATCCCAGCATTTTGGGAGGCTGAGGTGGGAGGATAGCTTAAGCCCAGGACTTCAAGATCAGCCTAGGCAACACGGTGAGATCTCACCTCTTAAAAAAAAAAAAAAAAAAAAGCCTGTTATGGTGGCACAGGCCTGTGGTCCGAGCTACTTGGGAGGGTGAGGTGGGAAGATTACTTGAGCCCAGGAAGTCAAAGTTGCAGCGAGCTGTGTTCATGCCATGGCACTCTAGCCTGGGCAAAAGAGCAAGACCCTGTCTCAAAAAAACCAAAACAAATCAAAAGCAAGGGACAAAAAACAAATTGGAGCTCCAGAAAATAAGAATAGAGAGGCAGGAAGGTAATGGTGATGGTGATAGTTGAAGACACAATGGCTGAGAATTTTCTAGAACTAATGGGCACAAATCTTCATTTCAGAAAGCTCCAAAAAACAAATGAAGAAAGTAAGCCACATTTGGGCACGGGATAAAAGAATAATAAAACATCAAAGACAAAAAAAAATTCTTATAAGATGCAGAAAAAAGGACAGAGTACATACACAGGAATGATAGACTGAGAGATCTATTAATAGCAACAAAATAAACCAGAAATGACAGAACAGTATCTTTAAAGTGCTGAATTAATATAACTGTCAAACTAGAGCTGCATAACCAGCTAAACTATCATTTATAGATCAAAGTAAGTTAAAGCCATTTTCAGTTAGACTGAAATGAAAACTTTCATGTAGTGTCTTCTGCTTCCATCCAAAATGAAGTAACAAAGAATCAAAATTATACTTTCATTTGAACCAACAAAAAAAATCCTAATACATGAAATAATGGTTTTCAAGCAAAGGACAGTGATCCATGACACATGAGAAAGAGATGAGGTTAGTCCAAACATTGTTTCAGTTTATTGCCTTGAAAGAGTATCCAGATCATGATGCAGACAGACAGAGGGTACCCAGGCAAAGCCCAGCGGACTCCCTTAATTGAGAAGAAGCCAAGAGTCCAGAGAGATCAAGGCAACTAGAGTCTGCAGGACATAGTGCCTGCACAGTACCAATGAGTAGACAGTTGCATAAAGACAGAATGCTACAGATGTGCAGAGAATCTCCCAGGAGTATTCAGAGTACTGATTAGTAGAGGGACAAACTTACAAAATATTAGAGAACATAGTGCCCGTTCCCACTAGCCACGCTAGAAAACTAGACTCATAATTCATAGAATATTGTGTAGAATATTCAGGAAGGTCTTACCTTGGTAGTAGAGAATAATTAGACATGGACTAGTGCTCAGGATCCAAATAACAAATTATAAAAGGTCAGAATAATAAAGTTGTTTCCAACTAACTTAACTGCATTCCAGGAAAAAGCTCAAGATTTATAGAGATCCAAAAATATCCAGCGCTCATCAAGGTAAAATTTACAATGTTTGGCATTCAAACCAAGGCTACCAGGCATACAACAGTGCAGAAAAATGACCCATGATGAGAAAAATCAACCAAAACTGACCCAGAAATGATACACACATTAGAATTAGCAATAAGGGCCGGGCATGGTGGCTCACGCCTGTAATCCCAGCACTTTAGGAGGCTGAGGTGGGTGGATCACTTGAGGTGAGGAGTTTGAGACTAACCTGACCAACATGGTGAAAACCTGTCTCTACTAAAAAAAATACAAAATTTGCTGGGTGTGGTGGTGCGCGTCTGTAATCCCAACTACTTGGGAGACTGAAGCAGGAGAATCACTTGAACCCGGGAGGTGGAGGTTGCAGTGAGCCAAGCTCGCACCATTGAGCTCCAGCCTAGGCAACAAGAATGAAACTCCATCTCAAAAAAAAAAAAAAAAAAGGAAAAAGAATTAGCAATAAGGTCATTAAAGTAGTTATTAAAACTATATTTCATTTGGTTAAAAACTTAAGTAGAGATATGAAAGATATAAAAAAGACCCAAAACTTTTGGAGATAAAAACTGCGATGTCTGAGATGAAAATACACAGAATGCGATTTATGACCGATTAGACACGGCAGAAGAAAAGATGAGTGAAGCTGAAGACAGCAATAGAAACTATCCAAATTGAAATGTACAGAAAAAATACTTCTACAGTATATACGTAGAAGAAAAGAGATGATTACAGAAAGAAGTTTGAAAATGTGAGAAGAATTGGGAACAAACTGTTAATCATGGGTAAATATGAATAAAAATTATATTATAAAAACAGTAATGCTTAGTTTAGGGGATAAAAAATGACACAAAGCTAAATTATTAATCAACAATAACATATGAGATGGACGAGGCAGAAGAGAACAAAATTAAGAAGAGGAATAGAGGTTCCCTATCAGTGGAAGCAGGTGTAAAAGAATTCCACAGATAAATAGCAATAGATAATGCCAAATGGAAAAATCAAGAAATAGCAACATAGCATTTATTTAAAAATGTGAACATGATTACCAGAAGGAATAGCTAAAAGTTAAAGGTAGCTGATTCTGAGTCACAGTCTTGAAGTTGAGTTGAGTAAGACTGATGCCTTTTAGTAGCCTTAAAGATACACTGCGACTTTTAAACTAGAGAGTCTGTAGAATAAAATAAGTCTTAAATCGATTTTCAAAAGCTAAAAAAAAAAATCAGTCAAATGACTTAATCATGTTTATGTTAAATTTATAGATACTGTGTACTTTACCACGAAATTGAGTTTCTCTACACTTTATGTATTGAGAAGGACAGAATATTTTCTGGGTAGAATATTTTCTTCAATATACTGTTGTTAACAATATACAAAGTTTTCAAGTTATTTCCCATAAAATTTAATTCACAGTTTGTTTAAAAGTTTGTAATAGGATACTATATCTTAGAATCAATCATCAGAAACTGGGTTTATTACTATTCTTGGCAGAGAAAACTGATTTTGGTTAATCCTGTCATAATTAATTCTATGAGCTCGCTATAAAATCACTTATTAGTTAGAAAACATCTCAGACTGTAAGTCTGGAAATTCTCCCTTTTTGGTTATACATACAAGTAAAATATAATGTTGTTTAAGGCAGATTTCTGTTTTCAAAATTAAATGTGATACCTTGCTTTTTTCCAAAGGAAGTAAGATTAAAGGAACTAGGAAGCACCAAATAATAGAATAGATATGAAGAGTCAACACCAAGTAGGGAAAGGATAGCAAAAAAAAAATCTGGGAATCCTGAAGGCAATGCATACATGACTAACATCAATGAAATACATTTTGTTCTGACAGAGAAGAGTGTTATATGTTCTGCAGAAGTGAAAGAGTGACAACTAGTGCTTGGGAAAGAAAATGAAAGGGAAAGTTGGAGTAGATGAAAAAACTTTTATGGACTTGCTTTGCCTAAAGCAGTGAAAAGCAACTTTTGGCAATATAAAGACTGGTGATAAGGTAATTTCACAAACTATTTACCTGCTGCGGATATTAAGGGCATACAGAGGGGTGAAATAACTTCCCCCAGGTTTTCCTAGCAGGTCAGTATAAGAGACAGAAACACAGTTTGCCTGGTAGGCCAAAGTTAGCACCAATTGGCTTGCTCCTAGAAGAGAAGAAAATTCATGATACAGTTGAAGCATGATGCTGCCATCTGTGCGCACTATCTGAAGTTAATCAAGGGCTGCTACCCACACTGCTGCTGTTCCTCATACACTGTACCTTTCAGGGGAAGATTATGGAATCTAGCCTCAGACTATGAATACTAAAGAGATGTGAGGAAGCACAAAAAAGTACATGGCTGGTATAGGCCAGCATAAGGCAGAAGAGCACTTTACCTTTAGAAACACAACTATGGAGTCTCTTTCCTGATCCTCAGTAGTGTAGTAAATAGGGAACGGGAGCCTGCTGAAGATCTCTAGAGTTAATATATATAATCAGCTATTTTTTAAAAACTTTAACACTTACAGTTAAAAAATTTAAAATAGTATCTTAAAAATGCTGAAGTACATCACATTTTGCTGGTAAGGCAAATAAAAAACCACCTTCCAGAATTATTTTCATTTAAAAATTTTGTCCAAAAGTACAGTACTAAAGACAGATAAAGCAGTCATGTTTCTAAAATACCAGCTCAAAAAATTAACCCTTCAATGTTGGGAAAATACCAAAAGACTGCCTCAGGATAACTGCAAAAACAACATTTGCTATTTTTAAAAAGAGGGTACATAAACAATACTGAATCAACAAGAAAATTGGTTCAATTTTTTTTTTTCTGGATCAGTTCTCATTTTTGATGTTGCTCCTTACTGGGTTGTGGCATGCTTGCATGTTACTCTGTGAAATACTAATAGAAGCTGTGCCTAAGGTTATTTTAGCCATGCACAATTTGGCAAAAACACTAGCTTTCCAAAAGAAAATTAAGGTTTAAAGTATCCTAACTTTACTATTATAGTTTTATAAACTTTTATTGAATGCTTACCATGTGTGATGATACAAAGAGGTAAGAAAACATGGACCTCACTCTCAAAGACATTACAATTTATTAAAAAAAAAAAAAGGACCTTTAATCTAAAATAATCCATTAATTGAGGAAACAATACAACGTATACAAATTGGTGGCATGAAAAAAGGATTTTCTAAGATGAATAACACACAATATTATATTTCAGAAAAACTAACCATTCACATCAAGTCCATCAGTCAAGCTTCTTATTTATCTGCCAACAACAGAATCTCCTCTGGCTAGTTGAAACAGAAAATGAATTTATTTAAGGATTATAAGGGAGCTTATAGAAGCTCTGTTAAGAGTCAGAGAGCCAAACTTAGATGACAAAAAGCCAGAAAACAAGTCCAACCACACTTAGGAGGTTCTCCAGGAAAAACCAGACAGTCAGCACTAGTTGGCACCTTTGATACCAAGAACCTGGAACAACCAGAAACTCGTACCACCAGCTTTACCAAAATATAAAACCTCTCACTCAAGATTGCTACCTGATGTTATTTCCATACAATATCAAGTAAGAAGTATATGCCTGTTCATATAGCTCTACCTTACCTGTGAATGGGTTTGAGAATATAAATTTTCTGGCATCTATCCTGGGAAGTTAAGACTTGTACTATAGGAAATTAACAAAATGTAAGAAAGCTATTTAAAAATGCTGGGTGGCCACAAATGATGAATATATATTTAATTAAGTCACTGTTACTTTGTGTTATAGAGAATATGAAAATAAATCACTTAATTATAAAGTCACAGTATTTATTTTACAAAAATAATCACTGGAGTTAAAAAATCTGTTTCAATTCCAGTGATTTCCAAATCAGTAAAATACTAGTAATAAAGAGTACTTACAAAATATACACTGGCTGAGAGTGGTGGCTCATGCCTGTAATCCCAACACTTTGGAAGACCAAGGCGGGAGGATGGCTTGAGCCCAGGAGTTCGAGACCAGCCTGGGAAATACCGTGAGACCTTGCCTTTACAAAAAATGTAAAAATTAGCCAAGTGCGGTGGTCATGCCTGTAATCCCAGCCACTTGGGAGGCTGAGGTGGAAGGATAACTTCAGCCTGGGAGCTGGAGTCTGCAGTGAGTCGTGATCACATCACTCCAGCCTGGGATACCCTGTCTCAAAAAAACCCAGAAACTAAAAAAAACCACTATTTCTGGTAATCCAAATAGTTTTGCAAAAAAGGAACAGGGAACAGATCTAGTATTTTTAATATAACTAAAATAGACTTAAGTTATTAAAAGTGCTACCTAATAATGTCATATTCCAGATTAATAGAAATTTACTTGAGGAGAACCAATTGCCAATTTTCATCAATTTTATTTTATTTTTTAAGCATCTATAATGGCCAGTATGGTGGCTCATACCTGTAATTCCAGCACTTTGGGATGCCGAGGAGGGTGGATCACCTGAGGTCAGGAGTTCGACACCAGCCTGGGCAACATAGTGAAATCCCGTCTCTACTAAAAATATAAAAATTGGCTGGGCATAGTGGCAGGCGCCTGTAGCCCTAGCTACTCAGGAGGCTGAGGTGGGAGAATCACTTGAACCTGGGAGGCGGAGGTTGCAGTGAGCCAAGATTGCACCACTGCACTACAGCCTGGGCAACAAAGCAAGATTCCATCTCAAAAAAAAAAAGACAAAAAAAAAAGGTATCTAAAATGTGTTATTTACTTTCCTATTTAATAAAGTATACAAAATATTATTCAATCATTCCTTAATGGCTTTAGGTCATCATTATAAACAGAATGTGGTGGTGGTTGTGATTAGCTTAAAGATTATCTTAGCAATAAATTAATCAGCTCTTTCACTCAATTTTCTCAGACTTTCACTTAGAGGGCTGCTGTCTCCTAAATCAATGGGGTCTCTCTATACCAGTTCCCCCAAGACTGACTGTTGTCCTATCAGCATTTTCTTGAAGATGGCTACAATACCAAGCCTTTCTCAGTATTGATTCCTCTCTGTTCAACAGGCCATCACTTGTTATCTCCTTTATACTGGTTTCCAGTGCTGTCCAAACTAATAAAGACAGCAATAAAAGAATGCCAGGATTTTAAATCTGGCAATCTAAGAAGCCATTATTTTGATGGCATATACTGTACAAGGAAGGAAATCAGCCTACTTTATAAAAATTTATATAGAGTGGGGAGCTTCCTTCCTTTAAATGGAATAGGTAACAAATTAGAAATGAAATTGCTACATTTAAAGATTGCAAAAAATTTCTGTAGACCAGGGTTGGTTTAAAAAACACTTCACACACACACACACACACACACACACACACACACACACATATATATATCGAGAGAGAGTAAAAATTTTTTAAAAATCTACTTTTGAGTTTGTGTCTGCCCAGATGATCAGCTGAAAATTATCAGAGGTCCATCAGATACCAGATAAAGTATTACCATATTAAAATATATACTAAATTTTCAGCCTGTTGCTATCTGGATCTCAAATTTCTGATATAACAGGTACTTTAACCTACTTAACAAAATGAAAACTGTTTTCCCCAAAGGTTTTAATTAAAACAACAACAACAAAAACACCTTCCTCTCTCTTCTAACATGACCCTTCCTATGATTTCAAAGTCCTTTCCCTACCTAAATTTATAAAATCTATACTCTCAGCTAGTCTCTAACTCTTGACAGGATATTAAATTGACAGACTGCCGGGCGCGGTGGCTCAGGCCTGTAATCCCAGCACTTTGGGAGGCCGAGGTGGGCGGATCACGAGGTCAGGAGATCGAGACCATCCTGGCTAACACGGTGAAACCCTATCTCTACTAAAAATACAAAAAATTAGTCAGGCATGGTGTCAGGTACCTGTAGTCCCAGCTACTTGGGAGGCTGAGGCAGGAGAATGGCGTGAACCCGGGAGGCAGAGTTTGCAATGAGCCGAGATTGAGCCACTGCACTCCAGCCTGGGCGACAGAGTGAGACTCCGTCTCAAGAAAAATAAAAATAAAAATAAATAAATAGATAAATTGACAGATTAGATTGTTTGCCTCTAGATCCATTCTCCATCCTTCACTGTAATGTTTATCTGTATCAATAGGCAACCTCATTCTCAGTCTTCCCTTGAGTTCATCAATGGAGAGACCTGGGAGGTGATCAGAAAGATAAAAGAAAGTGGGATGAAGCATTTATTTCCCTGGATCCCTCCTCATGAGGTTGCCTTGGGCTTTGTCCTTCAACAGAAGGTATCGTCTCAAAACAGTCTCTTCTCTATAACTGTTTCCTGGGTAGCAGTTACTCTCTCTGCTTGCCCTTCTTACAGCCTTATTTCTTAAGATTCTGCTACACTGTAACCCCTTTGAAAATAAACCCTCTTTGAAATATCCTAACTTGAATGTGCCACATGTTTCCTGGCAGAGGACAGACACTGATACCAACACTGATANAATAAAATAAAATAAATAAATAGATAAATTGACAGATTAGATTGTTTGCCTCTAGATCCATTCTCCATCCTTCACTGTAATGTTTATCTGTATCAATAGGCAACCTCATTCTCAGTCTTCCCTTGAGTTCATCAATGGAGAGACCTGGGAGGTGATCAGAAAGATAAAAGAAAGTGGGATGAAGCATTTATTTCCCTGGATCCCTCCTCATGAGGTTGCCTTGGGCTTTGTCCTTCAACAGAAGGTATCGTCTCAAAACAGTCTCTTCTCTATAACTGTTTCCTGGGTAGCAGTTACTCTCTCTGCTTGCCCTTCTTACAGCCTTATTTCTTAAGATTCTGCTACACTGTAACCCCTTTGAAAATAAACCCTCTTTGAAATATCCTAACTTGAATGTGCCACATGTTTCCTGGCAGAGGACAGACACTGATACCAACACTGATAGATACGATATCCAGAGAAGATATTAAGCAGGCAATTAGGTCTGAAACTTAAAGAAGAGATCTGGACTACCTATCTGTCTATCTATCTACCCATCCATTCATTCTATCTATCTATCTATCTATCTATCTATCTATCTATCTATCTATCTATCTATCTATCCATCTATGTATCTATCATCTATCTATCTAATTTAATCTATCTATCTGTCTCCATCCTCAAGGAAGACACAAGAATGCTTACTATAGCATTCTATAATAATGAAACAACAGAAATACTTCAAAATGTCCATCTCTTCTGGAAAATGGATACACTGAAATATAGTCACATGATGTAATACTATCATACAGTTATTCTATAACACTTGAAATAAACTAGAACAAAACAGTTCAACATGAATAAAGCTCAGACACATAAATAAATGGAAATAGAAAGTTGTGAGGGATAAAAGACTATACTTTGGGTAAAACGTACCCTGCTTGAGTGATGGGTGCACCAGAATCTCAGAAATCATCACTAAAGAACTTATTCATGTAATCAAACATTACCTGTTCCCCAAAAACCTATTGAAATTTTATGTATGCATGTATGTATGTGTATATATATATTTTTTTAAATTGCCAATTATATGAAGGTTAAAGACATGCAAAACAATGTTATATATTATCTACAAATATATACCTATGTAATTAAAACATTAAAAATGCGTGGAAATGACCACTTTTTATAGTCATGATGAAGTAATTGAACCAAACTTACCCTCCTACTGTAAGCAGCTACAAACTGAACACAATATATAAAACATACATTTCAGACACTGGACAAACAGTGCAGGACTGTGATCACCAAGAGAAGTGAAACAAATGAGATGATCCCTACAACTGCCCAGTGCTAGGACAGTTAGTTTGAATAGCTGTCCCCTCCAAAACTCGTGTTGAAATTTAATCCACGATGTGGCAGTATTGAGAGGTGGGGCTTTCAAGGGGTTATTGGGTCATGAGGGTTCTGCCCAAACTCATTAATGACCAGATTAACGTGTTATCATGGGAATAGGGCTGATGTCTTTATAAGAAGAAGAAGTGAGACTTGAACTAGCACTCAGCCCCCTCACCATGTGATGCCCTGTGCAGTTTCGGGACTCTGCAGAGAGTCGCCACCAGCAAGATGACTACCAGATGTACTTCCTGCCCTTGGACTTCACAGCCTCTATAACTGTAAAAAATAAATTCCTTTTCTTCATAAATTACCCAGTTTCCAGTATCCTATTATAAGCAACAGAAAATAAACTAAGACATACAGCTTTCCAAGTGAAGGCGGTTTTTAGACTATCAGCACAGAAAGTCGGGAACAGAGAGTCCAGTAGAGTGGAGTTGAAGGGATAGAGATCGGCATCTGGAGAGGATGAAGCACCTGGAAGTTGTGAGATAATTCCAAAAGGAAGGCAGTTATGCAGAACAGAAATCTATTGTGTATTTTAAATTTTGAATTTTTAAAATTGTGGTATTGTTATTTTTATTGTTTTTTCCCCAAATATGGGAAATATGCAGTTGGTTGAACAGTGCACGTGGAACCTGCTGACATGGAAAGCCGACTGTCCTAAAGCTAAACTCCACAAAGCTGATTCTGACCAGAAAATTATAAGGTAGCAATTCAGACACCACACAAACTTGGGAGGTAACTGAGTTCTGACCAGCTGAAGCAGAAAGTCCTCAGTCACCACTTAGGGGCATTTAGCAGAGGCCTGAGAGGGATAATGCTGTCACAGGGCTCAACTAGAGTGAAGGCTATTTCAGACACACCCTAAAACAGCTTAAAACCTAGACTTTTCAAACTGTTCTACAAGAAATTTAACTGCTTGCCAGCATAAAGCCTACTCCTCTTCAAAGGAAGTAAATAAAACTCCAAACTCAATAAAGCAATGTTCACAATGTCTAATTTCCAATAAAATTACTGGACATGTCAAAAGCATGAAAATACAACCAGGAGAAAACAATACAAAGACTTAGAAATTACAAAGATGATGAAGTTAGAGATTAGAAATTAAAACATGAAGATAATGAGATAAATGAAGATACATAAAAAACCGAACTAAATGTAACTTTCGGAGATGAAAAAATTATATTCAGTAAACAGTTCGCTGGATTAGACACTGCAGAAGAAAATATGAGCAACCTTGAAAACTTAGCACAAAGAAGACTGAAAGTCTATGGATCAAAGAAGCGAAATGAACCTCAAGCAAGATAAACACAAACACACATACATAAGCTCACACCAAATGCACATGACAAATTGCTGAAATCTAATAATAAAGAGAAAATCTTAAAGGCAGTTAGAAAAATAAGATAGACCACCCATGTAGGAACAAAGATAAGGAAGTCAGCAAGCTTCTCTTAAAACACTATGCATAGTAAAAGATGTCATACTTAAAGTGCTGATAGAAAAAAACCTGTCAATACAGTCATATATATATGCATTACGCACACACACACACACCTCTCCATTCTTCAAGATGTAAGGAAAATAAAACTTTTCAGACAGGAAAAAACTCAGAATTCATTGTTGGCAGACCTATATTACAAGAAAAGCTAAAAGAGCTCTTTAGACAGTAAAAAAATGATATCAGATGGCAACAAGGATCAATATAAAGGAAGGCAGAATGTTGGGAAGGGTAAATGTATGGATTAAATATAAAAAACTTCTCTTCATTCTTTAATTTCTTCAAAACACAACTATTTAACGCACATATAATAACAGTGTATTGGGGGTTTAAAACACATGTAGAAGGAAAGCATATGACAACAGCACAAAGAATGAAAAATGGTATACAGAGGCATACTGTGAAGTGGTATAGCATTAATTGAAACTGACCATGATAAATTAAAGCACATTCTGTAAATCCTACAGAAACTACTTTGAAAAAATAAACCAACGAGGCAGAGCATTATAATAGGCCAACACTGGAGATAAAATGGAATATTAAAGAATGTAAGAAATATTACCAGGGATAAAAAGGGACATAATAAGAAAGAAGTCAATACATAAAAAAACACAAAAGCCATAAATATCTATGCATCTAACAACACAGTTTCAAATTACATGAAGCAAAACCTGACAAAACTCAGAGAAGACAAAAGGTTACTGTACTAAAATTTGTATTTCTAGATATACTAGTAACAAATAATTGTAAATTACATTTTAAAATGACTTACAATTGCATAAAAACCATGAAATATGTAGGGAAAAAGGTAACCAAATAGGTAAAAAATGTGCACACTGAAAACTACAAAATACAGCTAAGAAAAAAAGAAAACAAAACAATTATCCAGAAATTGATAACTTCCATGTAATCTTAATCAACCTTCCCAGGCTTTTTCTGTAGAAATTAACAATATGATTTCAAAATTACACAAAAAGTGAAGGTCCTAGTATAGACAAACGAATTTGAAAAAGAACCCCATAAAGTTGGAAGACATGCTATTTAATTTGAAGACTTACTGTAAAGTTATAGTAATCAAATCAATATAGTGCTAACATAAAGATACACCTATAGCTAAATGAAACAGAACACAGTTCAGAAAGACTCACAAATATACGTTCAATTGCTTTTCAACAAAGATGCAAAGGTAATTCAGCGGTGAAAGAACAGTTTTTTTTTTTAACAAATGATACTGAAGGAACTGGCTATCCATATAGAAAAAAGTAAAGTTTTTCCTTAATTCATACTACACACAAAATTAACTTCAAAAGAATAAACACAATCAGAAAACTAAAATTTAAAATTTATAAGAAAAAAAGGTCCATAACCTTGGGTATGCAAAGATTCCTTAGGTAGGTTCACAAAAACATTTAAAAAATGGATGATTCAAACTTCCAAGACAAAAAAACTTCTCCAAAAACACTGAAAATCAAGGCCATGGACTGAGAAAACACTTGCAAACACATATATCTGACAAAGGGCTTGTATCCAGAATACATTAAGAATTCTTGGCTGGGCACGGTGGCTCACACTTGTACTCCCAACACTGTGGGAGGCCAAGGTAGGCAGATCACCTGAGGTCGGGAATTCAAGACCAGCCTGACCAACATGGAGAAACCCCATCTCTACTAAAAATACAGAACTAGCTGGGTGTGGTGGCACATGCCTGTAATCCCAACTACTCGGGAGGCTGAGGCAGGAGAATCGCTTGAACCTGGGAGGCGGAGGTTGCGGTGAGCCAAGATCGCATCACTGCACTCCAGCCTGGGCAACAGCAGCAAAACTCTGTCTCAAAAACAAACAAACAAACAAACAAACAAACAAACAAATTGAATTCTTACACTTCAATAATAAAATGCACGGGAATGAAAAACAAAAAAGTTAAGATAGGGGTATCTTCTATAACAGAAGTACAGGGAAACTAGATGGCATTTATGGCTAATTCTTAAAAAAAATAAATTGTTGGGTTGTGGGCACATAGGCTTTTTTTTTTTTTAATTTTTATTTTAAGGTCCAGGATATAAGTGCAGGACGTGCAGCTTTGTTACACAGGTAAACATGTGCCATGATCGTTTGCTGCACCTATCAACCCATCACCTAGGTATTAAGTTTAAGTTCAGCATGCATTAGCTGTTTATCCTGACGCTCTCCCTTCCCCTACCCCCCCTACAGGCCCCAGTGTGTGTTGTTCCCCTCCGTGTCCATGTGCTCTCACTGTTCAGCTCCCACGTATAAGTGAGAACATGTGGTGTTTAGTTTTCTGTTCCTGTGTTAGTTTGCTGAGGATAATGGCTTCCAGCTTCACCCATGTCCCTGCAAATGACATGATCTCATTCCTTTTTATGGCTGCATAGTATTCCAAGGAGTATATGTACCACATTTTATTTATCCAGTCTATCATTGTTGAGCATTTGGGTTGATTTCATGTCTTTGCTATTGTGAAGAGTGTAACAATGAACATAGGCATGCATGTACCTTTATAATACAATTATCTATATTCCTCTGGGTAATATACCCAGTAATGGAATTGCCGAGTCAAATGGTTCTAGATCTTTGAGGAATCATCATACTGTCTTCCACAATGGCTGAACTAATTTACAATCACAGCAACAGTGTAAAAGCCTTCCTGTTTCTCCACAGCATAGGCCTTATTTTAATTTTATTTATTCTTTGTTTTATGTTTAAAATATTTTATAATTTAAAACGTTAACACTAGAAGAGATAGCTTAATTCATATAACTCCATTAAGTTATCATAGTTGCTACGATATTTAACAGAGGGTTTTCCTCCCATGGCTTATTCTCCTATGTTTATTTGATGTCAGGGCACACATAGATTGATTCATAGTCATAGTTTCCTACTACCCATTCCTGCTTGGATATGTAAATGTTTTCATTATCATATTAAAGAATTTATTCAAAATGAGTTAACTGCTTTTTCCCCTACCTGGACTCACATTTTCAAGCTCTTCTATTTTCTTTGCTAGTTTTACCATTTTACAAATCACAAAATGGTATACTGCTTAGGAGCACAAGCTCTAGAGCCAGACTGATTGGGTTCCAATCTTGAGTTCACTACTCAAAAACTGTATGACCTTGGGCAAGTTACTTAATCACTCTGTGCCTCAGGATAAATGCTGAATACAAGGAAGGTGCTTAGAGCTAAATCTGGCAAATACTCATGCTCAATAAATATTACCCATTCTTTTTTTTTATCGTAATTGTTTATATCACTGCTATTATTACAACTACTTTTTGACTTATCTTTGTCTCTTCCTTTGTTCTCCCTATATCAAGGAAGATACTAAGTCCTATTAATTGTTCTCAGGACAATGTGATCTCTTCCAATTTCTGGTGACCAGTATTGGAGGTGGTGACCAGTAGTGAAGATGCAGACTACTACAGCCTTCTTCCTACAAGCCTTCCTTTTCTTCAATTCTCCCCATTCCAATCTACTGTACACTACTGTCAAGTTAATCTTTACCCCTTTCCATAAGCCCTCCTTTCCTATAGCAGTAGTTCTATGAAGCTCTGCACAAGGAAAAAAAATACTTCACAGCAGGTTTCCAAATTAATCACTGCTAGAAAAAGTATGATGGTAGAAAGTCTCAAGGCTGAGTTTTAATCCTACAAATTTCAAAGCAAGTTACATTTATTATTACAAGAAGAGCAACAAAATATTACAAATTGCCTCTGACCAGCATTAACAAGTCCTTATAACTCCTAACATAGTTATATAGTAATCACTCCTAACATAGTTTGCAATTTGATTTAGTACTATAAAAAAAACTAGTCCTTTTTTTTTTTTTTTTTTGGCCAGTATAGAAACATGAGTGCCACTTACCTCTCTGGGCCCTGGTTCTCTTTTTATAAAATTAAAATGTTATATAAATACCATCACTCTTATGCTCCCAGACCCTAGAAGCTACCACTAATTGAGTACAACACTTTTTCCTGATGCGCCCAGAGTAAGCACAGTTATCCAGGATATTAACACCAATGGAGGAACAGGTAGAGGTGAATTTATGTCATGCTTGAACTACATAATCTCTGGAGTTTCTCCTGATTTTAAAGGTCTGTGCTTCTGTTCTAAAACTACAATCTATAGAAAATTCCTCTAATTTAAAACTTACAATTCACTCAAGAATGAATACTACTAGAAATCTAGAAAGCATTCTGAAATATTCTATAGAAATTATTTTTGTATAGCCTCAAGATAAGTGGTTTTAAATTTTAAAATTTTATTTTAAACAAATGTTATTGTGATAGTTCATTATGAATGCATATTTTGTAACAGTGCATTTTGGAACACTACTAAAATGGGCCCAGAAATTTGATATGGGCACATAAAAATTATGCAGCTGAAATTATGAAATTTTTTTTAACGTTTACCTTTTTTCTTCTTTTGCTCTCAGTTGTTCTTCCTGTCTCAAAACTTGAACCATTATAGATTCAAAAACTCCACTTGTCAAGCCTGCCAAACTTCGCGGTGTTGACCGACGCCTTGTTGAAGTACATGCAGTTCCCTTCTCATCCTCCAATCCATAATAGCCTCTAGATGTAACTGCTATCGTTGTCTTTTCTCTCAAGTGCCTTGGAGAAGAATAAGCCAATTCACAAGGTCAAATCTTCTGAATAAGCAATAAACCCCCTTAGACAGCAACTTAAGAATCCCTTTTGCTAAATACATAAAAGTATTTAAACCTTACTTACTTAGCATTGTTCTAAATTTTTATCTTCCCTACACAATTTCTCATACTCCTTATGTCATAAAATCAGAGTGATAGTCTCTTCCCTATATTAAAAAAAAAAATCTGAGATTCAAGCATTTAAAATATTGACTAAAGCACTACCTCTTTAATGGAAAACAAAGTTTATTGTTTGCAATATATTTCATACTACCTATTATTGGTATGAGAAAATGTACAATAATACAGAAACATTTAGAAAAAGAAAATGTAAAATGATACATAAACACTTTGAAAAAATTATAAACAGCCGGGTGCGGTGGCTCACGCCTGCAATCCCGGCACTTTGGGAGGCCAAGGCAGGCACATCACCTGAGGTCGGGAGTTCAAGACCAGCCTGACCAACCTGGAGAAACTCTGGCTCTACTAAAAATACAAAATTAGCTGGGCGTGGTGCCACATGCCTGTAATTCCAGCTACTGGCAGAAGAATCACTTGAACCAGGAGGTGGAGGTTGTCGTGAGCTGAGATTGTGTCACTGCACCCCAGCCTGGGCAACAAGAGAGAAACTCCATCTCATTAAAAAAAAAAAAAAAAAAATTTGCCAGGCATGGTGGTGAGCACCTGTAGTCCCAATTATTAATATATGAATACTTGGGAGGCCAAGGTGGGAGGACTGATGCTTGGGAGGTTGAGGCTTCAATGAGCTATCGTACCACTCCACTCCAGCCTGGGTGACAGAGATCCTGTCTCAAAAAAAAAAAAAGAAAGAAAAAAATTTATATAAATTAAAAGTTGACCCTATAGTTATATTTCCCTGCTTTCCTATAGGCTTTAACATAAAATAGGCTAAAGGTTTATTAAAATGTAAATCTTTATTTTTTTGAGACAGAGACTCTGTCACCCAGGCTGGGGTACAGTGGCATGATCTCAGTTCACTGCAGCCTCAACCTCCCTGGGCTCAGGTGATCCTCCCACCTCAGCCTCCTGAGTAGCTGGGACCACAGGCATGTGCCACCACACCTGACTAACTTTTGTAATTTTGTAGAGACAGGGTTTCACCATGTTGCCCAGGCTGGTCTTGAACTCCTGGGCTCAAGCGATCAGCCCACCTTGGCCTCCTGAAGTGCTGGGATTACAAGCGTGAGCCACCCTGCCCAGCCAAACATAAATCTTTATGACGTAAAATATAATAATTGAAGTCCTGTCCTCCTTGGACTATGTCCAGAGTGATTTATTATACTAAATTAGAATAACTTTATAACAACCTTACCCTCAGTGCCATCTAGGTCCCATGAACAGTATGAGTGTAGGGTTCTACAAAACTGTAGCACCACTATGTGTTTTCTCTGTTATAAGGAGATAACACTATAACTAATTCAGCTTTAATTAGGGCATGAATGTTAAATTGGTTTTCCAAAAATACTGAAGAATTTGGGCTCATCTAGCATACCATTTTAGGCTGTGATCCTTCAGTATACAATGGCATACATCTATATGATAGCTAATTGGGCTGGGAGTAAGGAATTGTGGACCCAGGGAAGATAGCTAACTGGCAACAATAGATACTGAATGGGTGTACTGGAATTTATTTTAGTATAATGTTTTCAGCAGATGAATTAATTAGCTATGTAATTTTAACTACTTCTTCAATACTGATGAAAGAGAACATAATGGACAATATTGCATTGAAAACTAATGACATCTCAGAGGTCACAGTAGGTATGTAGAGCATTGAGGATAAAATCCAGTAAGTACACAGAACACTGGGGATAAGGAAAATTGAGAAAAATGGCAAGTAATAATGGCTAAATTGTTAATATAAAGTCAGAAACCGTATTTTACTCTTTAATTTCAGTTTTATAAGTAGACAAGATGAAGGTATAGACTTTCTAAATCAGTATTTTCTCAGAATGAAGACCAAAGAGAAAGTAATACCCTTTATTACTCATCAGAAATTAAAATTTATAATAAATTTATAATGTATATATATTTATATAAATAAAATTTATATATATTT
>NW_016806691.1:1176498-1212812 GCF_001698545.2 Rhinopithecus bieti
ATATATTTATTACTCATAATTAAAAGAAAATCCAACCAACCATGATGCTGTTTCTCTCTTACCAACATGTAAAGATTAAAAAGACTGACATTACTCAGTGTTGGAAAGGATGTAAGGAAGGAAAAATTCTTAAACAACATTAGTAAAAGTGCAAACCGGCAGTCTTTCTAGCAGTCAATTTAGTAATAATCATTAAAATTTAACATGAACATATCCTTTGACCCATCATGCTTCTTGGAATTTATCCTACAGACGTACTTCTACAACTATGACCAAGAACACTCAGAGTATTGCCTGTTATTTTTTAAAAACACTGGAAACATAAATGTTTTTCAATATGAGACAGATTAAATAATGTAATGAACACTACAATATGGAATAGCATCCATCCATTAAAAGGAATCAGGCATACGTATATGTACTCACTGTTAAAGATGTCCATACTATACTCTACATGTAAAAAAGAAGTTTCTGAATAAATTATATTTTTTAACCCAAAAAGAATTATGTGCACGTGTGTTGTGTGTGTGTGTGTATACATATCTCTCACATGTACAGACACATTACTAGATGCCATGTGTGTATTAGTTTTCATATGATATGTACACATACATCTAGTAGTATATCTCTACATGCATCTAGTAGTGTGTCTATACACGCATGAGTTCAAACTCTCATCTAGACTACTGCAGTTGCTTTGTGACAGGCCTCCTCGCTTCTGCTCTGATATTCCTAGAGTCTATTCATATAGCAACCCAGGTAATCCTTTTAAAAAGCAAATCAGGCCCACATATGGTGGCTCATGCCTGTAATCCCAGCACATTGGGAGGCCAAGGTGGGTTGATCACCTGAGGTCAGGAGTTCCAGACCAGCTTGGCCAATATGGTGAAACCCCATCTCTACCGAAAATATAAGAAGTAGCTGGGGCTGATGGCATGTGCGCCTGTAGTGTAAGCTACTCGGGAGGCTGAGGCAGGAGAATCACTCGAACCTAGGAGGCAGAGGTTGCAGTGAGCCAAGATCGCACCATTGCACTCCAGCCTGGGCGACAGAGAAAGGCTCCATCTCAAAAAAAAAAAAAAAAAAAAAAAGCAAATCAGATGCCATCAAATCAGATGCCATTACTTTGCTTTGTCTCCTCCAAAGTCTTCCGGTCAGAATAATCTGAAGTTCTTATTACTTCCAAGACCTAGTATGATATGGCCTTCACCTGCCTCTCCAGGCCTAATTTTCTGCCACTCTGACCTTAGCTCTTTGTATGCCAGCCACAAAATTCTCCATTTTATTCTCAGCCATACCAATACATCCGCTTCCACGCATCTTTGCACTTGATCTCTCTCCTTTAAGACACTCTCTAGATACTCATATGGCTACACTCTATCACTTCATTCAAGTCTCTGTCCAAATGCCACAACATCCGAAAGACCTGCCCTAACTACATTATTTAATAAAAGATACCCTATCACTCTCTATTCTTACACTAGTTTCTTTTTCTTCATGTCACTTATCACTACATTGCATTATATAATTACTATTTATTTGGTAATTATCCATCTAACAGAATTAAAGCTCCAGGAGGATAGGAACTTTGTTTTTTTTTTTTTTTTTGAGGCGGAGTCTTGCTCTGTCGCCCAGGCTGGAGTGCAGTGGCCGGATCTCAGCTCACTGCAAGCTCTGCCCCCCGGGTTCACACCATTCTCCTGCCTCAGCCTCCTGGGACTACAGGCGCCCGCCACCTCGCCCAGCTAGTTTTTTGTATTTTTAGTAGAGACGAGGTTTCACCGTGTTAGCCAGGATGGTCTCGATCTCCTGACCTCGTGATCTGCCCGTCTCGGCCTCCCAAAGTGCTGGGATTACAGGCTTGAGCCACCGCACCTGGCCAAACTTTGTTTTGTTAATGACTGTCATCAGGCCTTCAAATTGTGCCCTATATATCTATATGCACATAGAAAGTATTTGGAAGAACACAAGCCTATTTTCCATTTTAAATTTACACATATAATTAAGGTTTAAAAATTTCAGTCATCTATACTGTCCACAGTAAAAGAATCCTGATTAAACATGTTACTATCTACTTGAGTTCCATTAATCAGTGAATAAAATAACATAAAAAAAATCTTACCCTCCAAATAGGATTGTCAAATATTCAATGGCCAAATAAATGCACTAAAATAGCTCTCCCATTGCAAAATTCAAGGTTTTTTTCTGTCTATTAGGGAAATCATTTCATGAAATCAATCTGACAATAGTTTGAAAATAATAATACAGTGCCATCCATAAGCAAACACTAAGAAATAATTATGGTTACTTACTGAGTTTTACACTTACTTTCTTTCCTCTCCCCCCCCTTTTTTTTTATAACACAAAGGATGTAAAGTCTTTTCTGTGTTGATACATTCCAAATTTCAGAATTCAGAGGCTTGATTCTGTTTAAAATTATTACAATAAGTCTTAACAAGAAAGTGAATTGATACTAAGCTTTACTTATAGTTAATATACAAACTGACACCTATTCCCCTACTAAAAATAGATGTTTGAACACTTTTGCATTATGTGATTTTCTTTTGCTATCAGAAACAATATACATGTGTCACCTATAAAAATTCTATCAGCACACTTAAAACTCGGGGTTATCTAATCTGTTTAAAAATATTCTAAATGGGCCGGGCGCGGTGGCTCAAGCCTGTAATCCCAGCACTTTGGGAGGCCGAGATGGGTGGATCACGAGGTCAGGAAATCGAGACCATCCTGGCTAACCCGGTGAAACCCCATCTCTACTAAAAAATACAAAAAAATAGCCGGGCGAGGTGGCGGGCGCCTGTAGTCCCAGCTACTCGGGAGGCTGGGGCAGGAGAATGGCGTAAACCTGGGAGGCGGAGCTTGCAGTGAGCTGAGATCTGGTCACTGCACTCCAGCCTGGGCCACAGAGCGAAACTCCGTCTCAAAAAATATATATATATTCTAAAAGAAGCCGGGCGCGGAGGCTCACGCCTGTAATCCCAGCACTTTGGGAGGCCAAGGTGGTGGATCAACTGAGGTCAGGAGTTTGAGACCAGCTTGGGCCAACATGGTGAAACCCCATCTCTACTAATAACAAAAAAAATTAGCTGGGCGTGGTGGCACACGTCTGTAGTCCCAGATACTTGGGAAGTTGAGACAGGAGACTTGCTGGAACCTGGGAGGCGGAGGTTGCAGTGAGCTGAGACCTCGCCACTGCACTCCAGCCTGGGTGACACAGCGAGACTCCGTTTCAAAAAAAAAATCTAAATGAAGAGTTTCAATCACTTAGTTCACCTATCCAGTTAAAAATATTAAAATGCAACTTTAGCCCTAAGGGTCCTGGCAAGAAATAGATAATATGTAAAAAGATGTGATGTTTGCTTAACGAAGGGACTATTTACAAATGTGCAGGCAAGGTTGAGAGAAAATAGGAAGGGTCAGTGAAGCACTTCGGGGCTAGCCACAGCAGAGAACTATTTTACCACTCTAAGCCCATTAGGGTGAGGCGAGTGAATAGTTACTGGAACCCAGAGAGCACTGACTGTAGGAGAGGGCCATAATGATGGAGCACAGTTACTGACAACTTGCAACCCAGCAAAAAGGAAGCTGTAGGAATAAATATGTCTGTCCCCTCAGTCCTCCTGTCAGTCCCTCCTATTGGCTGAACCCAATCAGAAGTCAGAGGTCAAGGCATACCAGTTTGATCCTTATAAATCAGCCTTCTGGGGCATAAAGCACAGTGCACAAGGGTGGAAAATGCATTTAGAGGGGCAAATGGAGATTAACAGCACAGCACACCTTAGTATTAGTATTAGTCTTCAAGAGCAACTAATTAAATTAGGAAAGACAGAAAATTTTACTGAGGAATTTCGACAAAAAATTTTGCATATTTGATAGATAAGCATCATCCATCTAAGCTTCTGTCTACATTTATGTATCTTTACAAGCTCTGTGCTACAACAGCCATTGAAACCAAGTATCAAAATAAACCTAGCTTAAAACAAGTCTTTCAAATAGCTCTACAGCCAAGTATGAAACCAAGATTCTCAAAACTAAGGAAGCATCACAATGCCCTCACCAAAACAACTTTTGTACCATCGATAATGTTAAAAAATTTTAAAATATGTTTATTTACTCTCTCATTTTAAGTATCTAGTTTAGCTTATGTTTTATAACATAAAACATAATAGTAAAGTATTCATATATGATGTATAAATAAATATGCATAATTGAAAGTACATATTGAAAATGTTTGCTGCTTGGGAAGCCGGATCATGAAAGTTTGGCACTGCTCTTATCTGCAGCTATAAACTATCTCATATACAAAATTGTTTTCAGGAAAAGAAGACTTCATACCCACAAAAAAGGATTTATCAAAGACCATTAAACTTACTTTCTACTTGATCTTTACCTTCTACTTTCCCAGTCATTACTCTTATTCCCCTGAATTTCTTTTCGTCTTCCTTCAGACCTCCAGTCCCGTCTGACTCTCATTTGCTGTAACATAATTCAACTTCTTTTAGCTAGTCACATAGATAACCAGTTGAGACCCATCATACATGACTAACCTCTTCTCTTATCTCCCTGGACCAATTATATTTCTGTCTCAGGCACATAGCCTCTCTCTTACATCTCAGTCAAAAGCCCCTTCAATCCTATACCTCTCCTACTGAGCAGTGTAGGAAAAAATAACCCCCTTGTAGTCTGTTGTCTAACCATAACCTCAGCTGGGCTCAACTGTACCTATTTTTTTTTTTTTTTTTTTTTTTTTTTTTTTTTGAGAAGGAGTCTCACTCTGTCACCCAGGCTGGAGTGCAGTGGCCAGATCTCAGCTCACTGCAAACTCCGCCTCCCGGGTTTACGCCATTCTCCTGCCTCAGCCTCCCGAGTAGCTGGGACTACAGGCGCCCACCACCTCGCCCGGCTAGTTTTTTGTATTTTTTAGTAGAGACGGGGTTCACCGTGTTAGCCAGGATGGTCTCGATCTCCTGACCTCGTGATCCGCCCGCCTCGGCCTCCCAAAGTGCTGGGATTACAGGCTTGAGCCACCGCGCCCGGCCTATGATTTCTTTGAAGGTGGTCAACTCCTTCTTTCATTCTCCATAACAACAATTTCAAATGCTATCATTATTCACTTTATTTTATTTTATTTTGTGAGATGGAGTTTCACTCTTATTGTCCAGGCTGGAATGCAATGATGCCATCTCAGCTCACTGTAACATCCGCCTCCCTGGTTCAAGTGATTCTCCTGCCTCAGCCTCCCGAGTAGCTGGGATTACAGGCACGCGTCACCATGCCCGGCTAATTTTGTATTTTTAGTAAAGACGGGGTTTCTCCATGTTGGTCAGGCTGGTCTCGAACTCCCAACCTCAGTTGATCCACCTGCCTTGGCCTCTCAAATTGCTGGGATTAGAGGCATGAGCCACCACGCCGGCCCAAATGCTATCATTATTCTAAAGCTTCATTCCATCACCTTACAGGTGACTTTGCCCACAACTTATTTCAGGGAAAATGGCAGTTTTTAAGTAAGAGCTCCATTAACTTCCTGCTTCTCAAAAACCAAAATTATCTAAATCCAGGCCCATCCTTACTTTATGTTTCAGTGAAAATGTGCCTCCAATCCTCTGATGAAAATGAATCACTACACAGGTCTTCAGAATTTGTATTTCATTAATTATCTTCTGAATCTTCAAACTCTCTTTCTCTACCTGTTAGTTGCTTTAGCATATAAACAAGTCCAAGTTTATATTAAAAACACACTATTCCCCGAGTCACATCTAAACTGCTGATCCAATTCATCTTTCATTCACATCTCAATCTATAATGTGGCATCTGCTTTTTAGTAGAGACGGGGGTTCTCCACTGAAATCCCTCTTCCCAGAGATCTCCCAGTTATGACATGTAAAGGATATTTTTCAGTTCTTATTTTAGTCAACCTTTCTATACCATCTGGTCACTCTTTTGTTAAGAACCTGAATTGGACTTTGCAGAAAGAACAGTTTTAGATAGATAGGAAAGAGTGAAGATAGAATACTAAATAAAGACAAAAATGTTCATTCATATTATTCAAATATATTTTTCAAAATATTTACTGAGCAACAGGGATTTAGCAAAAAACACCCTAACAATCTGTATATATGGAATGAAAAGTATAAACTTCAAAGATGACTGACATATTCAGGCTGAAACAATGATAACACCACTGACAAAAATGTGAAAGTCAAAAACAAAAATGGAAAACTGGAAAGGAGATCTGGGTTAGAAATATACTCAGTTTTTAACATTTTGAGATAACAATTGCACAACCAACTGGAAAAGTTCTATGGACAAAAATATGAAACTAAAACTAAAGGCGGGGGGTTCAACATACTGATTTAGGAGTCCTTAGTGGTAAGTAAAGCCATTAAACAACAAAAATAAATAAATATATATATATAAATAAATATATTTATTCCCCTCCGGAGGAATACATATAGGTAGATAAGATCTTACAGCATAGTTTTAGGAATTATCCATAGTTATTTGCACTGCTATTGAGCAGTGCAATGGCACAATCTCAGCTCACTGCAACCTCTGTCTCTTGGGGTCAAGCAAGCCTCAATCTCCCAAGTAGCTAAAATTACAAGCATACACCACTATGCCTGGCTAATTTTTGTATGTTTAGCAGAGTCGGGGTTTCACAGGGTCTCTCACCACATTGGCCAGGCTGGTCTCAAACTCCTGACCTCAGGTGATCTGCCCACCTCGGCCTCTCAAAGTGCTGGGATTATAGGCATGAGCTACCATGCCTGACCCATGTAACTAATTTTTAAAAAATCATTTTGCTTAGAATATATTTCTTCTGTTTTTCTGAATTTAGGAAAGGCACAAAGGCAAATGCAAAGTTTTTATTTACAGAGAAATTGTATTTGAAAAGTGCCTTATCAACATTGACAAGTTTGATAAGCATTTTTAGTAAGTTAGGGCTGCTCTGCTTAACATATTACTACTGCTACAGCTATTCCTTACCACAGAGAACCACTCAGGAGTTCTCAATGCAGGCAGAACAGAAGCTCTCTAGGTCACTAACTCTCATACTGTCTCGATATGCTAATGTTCCCTAGAAGATGCTAAAAATGTAATGAGTCTGCAAAGTAGGCAGGTAAATACCTTGGCTTCCTCTTCCTGGCCAACTCTTCTATTTATCTCCTAAGCATTGATGAGGCTTTAAAGTAGCAGATCGTAAATTTAGGACACTTTAAGATTCAGACAATGGCACAAGGAAGAAAGGCAGGAAAGCTAAAGCAAGTCTTGGCACCTGCCTACCTGAAATAACAGGTCTTAACAAAGAGAGATAGGGCTTGGCAAGAGCTAAGGACATAATTAAAATTAGAAGAATGTGGCATGTGGCTATTACAGTGTCCACAGAAAATAAGCAATGCTATCAACTTTTCATCTTTCACTTCACGAATGAGAAGAATACCTTTCTTATTCCCCAAAAACTAGTGATTTCTATTGTTTTCCTGCATATTTCTTATGCGAAGTGAACAAAACATTGGTGATGCAAATGTTGATTCTGCTATACTTTTTTAAAAGCCACATATCTAATGGAAAAGTAAATACATGAAAATAACAGGTTTTTTTTTTTTGGAAGAGGACTCACTATACCAAATATATTAAAATAAATTTTAAAGTCACAATAATAAAGTTTAATATTAGAAGATGAATAGTTAGATCAACAGCATGCCAGAGAAAGCTCCAAATACACCTGAGACATACTATAAAGAAAAATAGATCCAAATACACCAACAACATATTATAAACATGGTAACTCAAAATAATGGAGAAAGTTGATGTTGCGACAACTGGGTATTTGAGAAAAAAATAAAGCTGGATTTCAATCTCACTTCTTCACTAAAACAAATTTCAGGCAGATCCATCCATCCATTCATTCATTCCTTCATTCAATATTAACTAAGCACTTACAGGTACTGGGGTAGGTTTGGCAACAACACAGGCAACATTCCTGTCTGCTCTGAGCTTACATGGATAGTAAAGAAGATACACAAAAAGTAAGCAACCACAATACATAATAAATAAGTTCAAACTGTGTTACATACTATACGTTTTATAAAGGACAGTCAAGTACACTTACATAAGTGGTAACAGTAGAAAGAAATAGGCAAGATTTAAAATATACTTTAGAAGTAGGAAGAATCAATGAAAAATACTAGTTTTTTGGCTAGAGCAACTTGGTGGATGGTCAAATCTCTAAGACTAAACTTAGTAAAAATAAACAAAAAAACCAAAAGTTCTGTTTTGAACATGTTAAAGTTTGAGGTGGCTATTGGACACTCAACTGGATAAAATAAACTATTAACAGTAGGACTGGCCTCTTAGCAGTAGGAGACCTGGAGACTGGTGAAAGAGGGAGATTTTCTCTTGTACTGTTCTTTTATTGCCACTAGATATACACATTTTAAATTAATAAACTATTACGAATATAAACACTTATCAATGGATTGCTAAAAAGTCTACATATATTAGTTACAATTCAACTATTTTCTTTAGACTCCCATAATATGTATACACATAATAGTTGTTAATAATCTATATTGCAAATACTGTCAATCCCACCACCACAGGTATCTAAACGTATCTATTCCTTGAAATCTTTTATGATCCTTTTCTCTCCTGTCTGCCTCTCAGGAGAAAAGACTCCCTTCTCTCAATCCTTACAGCTTTTGTTCATAAGCAACCAAGCATGATGATTAAGTGCTATATAACAAATTCAAACTTTGCATTTAATTTTTTTGTATGTAAATAAATAATACATGTACATAGATGAGATAAAAAGGGTTTAAATTGTTAATAAAAAATTAAGAGATTTCAGTTATCCTATAATTTATATACTCTTCTCATGAAACTTTTAAAATAAGTCTTGGATATCACTAAGAACCTTTGACTTAAATATTACTATCAATCAAATTCCCTAGCCTGGAATTAATAAGTAGTAGAAATCACTAGCGTACTAGAATTGTACGAAGGATTTAGATAAACTGAAGAACATAAATGGTTCTCATACTTGTCAGTAGTCTGTGGAATACCTTGAAATACTATCATATTTAATAGTTTTTAAATACCTTATACCAGCAATGTTGTATTTTTTAAGGATTATGTTCTTCTAAGTATTAAATTGTTACAAACACAAATTTGAGTCTAAAAAACTAAGCTGTCAAATTAAGCATATTGATACTGTCAATATGTTTATAATTTATTAATTACATTTGCCATAATTCTTTTTTTGGTTATTGGCAAAGTTGCTAAAACCAACTTGGCAGATAGACTAACTTAAATTGATAAAATTCTGTATTTAATGTATTTTTTCCCTGAGAACAGAAAGAAGATTGAAATGATTCAAAGAAACAAAACAACTAAGTCTAACAAATTATTTAGAGATGTAAATTTGCATATTATCTCAATTTGGCAAAATTTCTTTCTAGCACTGCTCTAGGATTTCTGCAATATACAAAACTAATTTTTCCTGATACATTTATATATATAATCAAATTTAAAAGAAACAAAGTCAAATGCAATTATTTTAACTTGGAAGTCACGAATAAGCAAAGCCGAAAATTAAGGGATGGGAAAAGATCAAATTGAGTCTAGTTTTCTCTTTCTCTAATTCATTTCATCTATGCATCCCTTGTAATTCCCTAGCTTAAAATTCTTCATACAACTCCCTAATACTAGCACAGCATATTAGGCCCTCTGTGATCTGGCTACATAATCTGGCCCTCACAGTCACACCTGTCACTACTTTTCTATATATAATTACACTCTAGCCAAACTAAACTACTGGCCATTCCCTAGCTACATACAGTAGCTCTTTCTGCCTTTGCACTTTTAGATATGCTATTCTTGTTGCCTGGAATAACCTCTACACCAACTTAGTTCATCCACTCGTGTCTTTCCATATCCATCTTTGAATATCCCTATAGTGCCTATCAAATAATAAGCATGGTAAATATATGCTAAAAATAATGAACTGAACTTGTCTTACCACATTAACCACATACTACCTTCTATTATGCTTTTGAACACTGTGTCCATCCATCCCTTAAGGGAGGGTATGGTGTCTGTGTTCAATTTTTAACTTACATGGTTTATTCAGAATTGTAAATATTAACTTCCTTTCAATAGAATACATTTTTAATATAAAAGTAATATGCTTATTGTAGAAAACCTAGGACATACAGAAAAGTTAAAAGAAGAAAATGAAAATACTTAGGATCTTTCTAGTTAACAATAACTATTAACATTTTCTTGGTTTTCCTAAATCTTTTTTCAAAGTGTACCTACTTAATATTCTGACTGTAATGTATGCTTATTTCTTGAATATTCATAGGTCTCAGGTGGAAGACAATATAACAAAGGATTTGGTGATAGATATTACCACTGGGGCTTATTAGCCTTTCCCAATTAAAAAAAAATTTTCTGATAACTTAATATGAATTTTAAGATTCACATTATTATACAAGTTCCTGGAAAATGAAAATGGCTATGATTTGTTGTAGGCAACTCTCATCTTACAGAGATAGCCTAAAGATGATCTGAAAGCTAAAATAAAACTATGAAAGGGATGACATCTTCTCTCCAAGATATGATTTTTCTTCCCTGCTCGTGTTCTTTGGGAAATAAAAATAAATACAAGGGCACAAATACAAGGAGAAAACTATAAGGCAAAATACATTAGAATCTATTAGGATATCTTTATCGTCTTAATTCTAAATCATTCTCAAATTAATATTTTCAAATGAAAGAGCAATCTCTCTAAATAGTCTGTAAGTTCAGCATATTTCAAATAATGCCTTTTTACTTATTCCAAAATAAATTCTTTTCAGCTTCATTAACTACCTTTTCTAAATTAAGCATTTCAGCGTTTAATATACATTATACAGATTATAATCATAACTCTAATCTTTTTTCTTTTCAGTTTGAAGACATTCAATCCTCACACAAAGCTCTGCCATTGGCTCCCTTGTATTTTTACTAGACTGTCCCGAGGATTCTCATTTACTCTATTTCTTTATCATCCTTCAGCAAGTTACCCTCTAATTAAACATTTCTAGCCCTTGTCACTATGCTGGGCTCCATATGCACTCTTACAATTCTCAGCTGGATTATCTTCAAATGAATGCCTCCTCTCAGGTTCCCTAAGCATCACCATCAGCTGGGCTCAAATGCGCCTATTCATTTTGGACATCATCTGCTCCTTCACACTCCACATTCAACAGTTTGCCATTTACCACTGATACCTGTTGCATTTACCTCTTTTGTATCCCCATCCACCTTTCTATTCTTACTGTTTATTATCTCTTGATGGAATTAACTCAATAATCTTTTAATCGGTTTTCTTCCCTCATTATCCTTTCACTTCTGCCTTCAAACCTCAAATACTACTAGTAAAATCATCACGTTACTCTCTTAGTTGCAACCTGTGATGGATCTACACTGCCTAGATTCTAAATTCCCTAGCAAGCATTCACGGTACTTTATAATTGGCCCCAGACTATCTTTCTAGACTTAGCTGCCACTACATATCCTTATCATCCTATACTCTAACCACGGGGTATAAGCTGTTCCCCTAAACTACTCTGTACTCTCCTGCCTCCATACTGTAACTTTTAATTATGCCCCCAAACACCTAACTTTTAATTATGTGTTTCTGTTTACCTATCACCTTGAAGAGACAAAGTCATGTTTGTCATTATATCTACAGGGCTTTACATATTATCTAACACATAACAGTTCAAATAATTGTTCAATGAACTACACATCTTCACCTATCATTATTCTACTCACTCTTCAAAACCTAGCTCAAAAACTATAATCTCTTGAATAAAATCTAATAAAATATTTTTAATCCCAGCTACCCACTCCCAATAGTTATCCCTCCTCTGCACACTATAATATAGCTCATCACAGTAGTATACATCCTCAAAGTATGCTCCTTGGAACGTGGTCATTCATGAGCTGAACCAAGATTTATCACCTAAAATCCAAAAGTGATTATGTTTTCCCAATTTGTAGGGGGGAAAAAACGAAGATACTATATAGAATCTCTTCAATTAAGGGTTCCCTCCCATTATTTATTTTAAACCTTTTAGATGTCCTAGCAAAAAAATCATATGATATAATTAAAAATAGTGGCCGGGCGCGGTGGCTCAAGCCTGTAATCCCAGCACTTTGGGAGGCCGAGACGGGCGGATCACGAGGTCAGGAGATCGAGACCATCCTGGCTAACATGGTGAAACCCCGTCTGTACTAACAATACAAAAAAAAACTAGCCGGGCGAGGTGGCGGGCGCCTGTAGTCCCAGCCACTCGGGAGGCTGAGGCAGGAGAATGGCAGGAACCCAGGAGGCGGAGCTTGCAGTGTGCCGAGATCTGGCCACTGCACTCCAGCCTGGGCGACAGAGCGAGACTCCATCTCAAAAAATAAAAAATTAAAAAAAATAATAATAATAATTAAAAATATATTTCAGGATGCTGTGCAAATAGTACCATGACTTCTAAGTGTTCTGACAATGGAACAAGTTTGAGACTCACAGTTTAAACATACTTTACCTTTACTATGCCTGTAATACGTGTTTCTTCCTACCATCTCTTAAACCTGTTGGGGCTGGGGACTGCCCCCAAACCCTAGAACAAAGCGGGTGTTCAATAAATGTCTTGTTAATTGAACTTTTTCATACCTCTGTTACTGCACTTAAAATATTTTCTGAACCTTCTTGAAATAACACTATTTTAAAACAATGGCTACTATAATAAATAGAACTACATGGAATATCAAGTTCTAACATTCTATAGGTTCTGAACATGAGGCAAATCCAGATTCTATTACCAAAGATCCCCAATATTTAAAGATTTATATAAAAAAAAGAATTACAGAATCCAGTGGGAGGTAGGATGGGTTAGACTTACTGAGGAGAAATAAACATCTTGTTAAAATTCCCAATTAATTTATAGGTTTTGATCTTCACTGAGCATAAGCAAGCCAGTAAGAATTCAAATTTAACTCAGGAAAGGATTAAAATAAAAATTCATTTTAATTTGATTACTATTTGTACTTGGAAACCACTATTTTAAATTTTGAGGCTTCATGAGGATGTTGTACTTTTTTTTTTTTTTCCACTCTATCACCCAGGCTGGAGTGCAGCGGCACCATCTCGGCTCACTGCAACCTCCACCTTCCAGGTTTGAGCGATTCTCGTGCCTCAGCCTTCCAAGTAGCTGGGATTACAGGTGTGTGCCACCACACCTGGCTACTTTTTTTTTTTTTAAGTAAAAATGGGGTTTCATCATGTTGGCCAAGCTGGTCTCAAACTCCAGGCCTCAAGTGAACCACCCGCCTCGGCCTCCCTAAGTGCCAGGATTACAGGCGTCAGCTGCCACACTTGGGCAAGGATGCTGTACTCTTACCCCAATCCAAAAAATATTCTGCCAACTAAAAACCAATTACAAAACCAAATAATCTTCAGATATATTTTAAGAAAGTCTTTTTATCCCATACATGTACCATTTTTTAACAGTAACAATATGGAAATCAAGAATAATTTTAACAAAGACACTAGCTTATTTTCGCCAAGATATTATCTTAAATGACAAAACTAAAAATTCAAATTTTAGCTCTATTAGTGTCACTGGTGATGCATCTTTTCTAATGACAACCGTTCAAAACTAGAAAAAACATCTTCAGGCTACATGAAAATATTCTTAAAGTTTTCAAAATATCATCATTTAAAATCAGTTTTGGAAGATGTAAAATTCAAACTAATATTTGACGTTTTCTAAAGTTCTGTTCATAATTTCCTATTAAGTATTTTCTATTCCTTTCCACTTAGATGATCTTCTCCCTGTTTCTAATGTTAATTGTTATTTCTCACAGTTGCCTTAAAGGGATGAATGAGATCCCTTCTAAAATATAACTTTCTTGAGAATAGAGATGTTGTCTAACAGAGAAAATAGTATCTATAGCAATGCACGGTCAAAACTGTATTTTTAATACTAAAAATTTAAAATCTGTGTTAGGACTTTCAGAATATGTTATCACCTTTGAAAAGGCAATAGACACACCAGTAGCTCAATTTGGAATTCATTCTGAGAATTAATCAGCTTTTGGAAACTGAAAGAGCAGACCTGAATTTCAGTCCTACTTCTCTTGAAAATATATATAAGAAAAAAAAAAAAAGAAAAGAAATATATATAATAATATAAAAATCATATTTATAAATTATTTATAGATTATTACATGCAATTGCTGCTTTAAACATCACAAAAAAAGCAAAACAAAAAGATATTTCAAAAGATGAAATAATAATAGGAACATACTTAGGTTTCTAATATTTTTCTTCTCTCACCCCAGTGGGTCATCCTGTCTACTTCCTGAGGTGCAGAGACCACTCTGGAAACCACAGTGAAGCACAGAGAATTATTTGTAGTTTCCAGAAATACTATGCTGTTTCATGCCTGTAGTTCAGCATTCTGGAATGCCCCAGTTAAACCTTCCTAAAAAGTTCAGTAGTGCCGGGCGCGGTGGCTCACGCCTGTAATCCCAGCTCTCAGGGAGGCAGAGGCGGGAGGACAGCCTGAGCCCAGGAGTTCGAGACCTGCCTGGGTAATACAGCGACACCCCATTCTCCACAAAAAGGAAAAAAAAAAAAAAAAGACAAAAAAAAAAGTTCAGTAGTAATATTCAACTCCTTCAAGAATCAATTCAAATATAAACACCTCTATGATAAGACTAGTCTTTCTCCTTTTCCTTACCTCCTCTCACTTGTCATCCCCACATTCACCCCTTCCGCTTCAGATTTATGTCATTTTCCTTTAAATTCCCCTTGTACTTCGTTCCTATGTCCATTACAGAATTATTTTTAAGTATTTCTTTCCCTACTCAACTACAAACCACTTAAGGACAGGGAACCTGCCTTTTGATCTCAGGGGCATAAATGCCTAATTCTAGCAGATACTTAAATACTTGCACAATTATTCTACCCTAACACCCTCATTATACAGATAAGGAAACTGAGATTCAAGTTGTATGCTGTGTTGCCGGGCATGGTGGCTCATGCCTGTAATCCCAGCACTCTGGGCCGCCAAGGCAGGTGGATCACTGAGGTCATGAGTTCAAGACCGGCCTGGACAACATGGTGAAACCCCTTCTCTACTAAAAATACAATAATTAGCTGGGTGTGGCAGCACGGGCCTGTAATCCCAGTTACTCAGAAGGCTGAGGCAAGAGAATCACTTGAACCTGGGAGGCAGAGGTTGCAATGAGCCCAGATCGCACCACTGGTCTCCAGCCTGGGTGACAGAGCAAGACTCTGTCTAAAAAAAGAAAAAAAAAGGTAAATGCTATGTCCAGGGTACTAATGCTATTGGGCTGTTCTCTAATGAGAATGCGATATCTTCTTCACCTAATGTACCTCATTTATTGCTCACTAGAAAGTTCAGCAGTATATGGAACAGCTTTAAACTCTCTTTACACTTTGAAAATAAGTTCCTTTAGTGTCTTACAAACATATTCCAGAAGACAGAAAATTTAAATAATATCTAAGTGATTCATTGGTTTCATTTCTAAAATACCATATGCCACTTTGAGATATTTACAAATAAGATATCTGAGTCATCTATGTGCTGAAAATCATACTCCCGTGAACACTCTATAGAATATTGTTTTGAAATATCTATATATCTTAATTGCATTCCAAACAGCTGTGACCCATGCTTTTCTCAAAGTTGTGCCCATTGGAAGCAGTCAGTAATGACTCAGATTTTAGGCTAGAAGAACTGATGTCCCAGTATCCACAAGCGTGGTCTCGCAAACCTGATGTGTTTGCATACATCAAATACAAAAAAGTGAAGGACTCCAACTTTAATTAACTATTTGAGGTCATGATACTATTTTTTGCTACTAAAATAGCAAGAATTTTCTCTCTATTGGCCTAAGGAATGTCAGAAGTACATTACATTTATAAACTATAAAATGCTGTAAGTTTAATTTCTAAATATGGATACTATTAGATCACATGGGAATATAAGTATTCTGAGCATTAACCACTGAGAATGATGATTCTAAGCATTTAGAAATTTACCTTTATTTCTAGGTAAATAAAGTTTCTAGGAAACTTTATTTAAGGAAATAAGAGAAAGAAAAGGAGAGTAAGGAAAAGAAGAAAGAGACTAGTCTATCGTAGAGATGTTTATATTTAAATTGATTCTTGAAGGAGTTGAGTATTACTACTGAACTTTTTTGGAAGGTTTAACTGAGGCATTCCACAATGCTGAACTACAGGCATGAAACAGCACAAATATTTCTGGAAACTACAAACAAATAAATAAAGTTCTAGGAAAAATTAGTTTCTTAGTCTGCTCTTTTGTAAGACTAAGAAATGTTTATTACAGGCCGGGCGTGGTGGCTAGGGCCTGTAATCCCAGCACTTTGAAAGGAGGCGGAGGTGGGCGGATCACCTGAGGTTAGGAGCTCCAGACCAGCCTAGCCAACATGGTGAAACCCCATCTCTACCGAAAATATGAAAATTAGCCGGGCGTGGTGACAGCTGATCCCAGCTACTCTGGAAGCTGAGGCAGGAGCATTGCTTGAACCCAGGAGGGGGAGGTTGCAGCAAGCTGCGATCGCGCCACTGGACTCCAGCCTGGGTGACAGAGCGAGACTCACAGAAAAGAAAAGAAAAAAATAAATATTTATTACACACAGAGCTTTTGAAAACACCAGTAATTCAAACCCACATGTTATCTCTTAGCACTTTCATTCAGTCATTCTATTGCCTCATTCTAAATCCCTATTCCCACATCTGATAAATTAGATGAACTCTAAGGTTCTTCCGGGTCTAAAATATTGTGACATCAATCAGAAGGATACTTTATAACTTCAAATAATAACGTGAATAGATTGTTTTTTATGAGTCACAGCAACAATGCACTGTGGCGACAAGGGTAACATACTACAGAAATATAAAATTACTAAAGTATTAAAAGTAATTTACAAAGCAAATATGTAAATAATTATTCTATTACTAAATAATCCTACTCTATGAAAGGATTCAAGAAGAGCTTCCTNGTCTCGGCCTCCCAAAGTGCTGGGATTACGGGCTTGAGCCACCGCGCCCGGCCAAAGAAGAGTTTCCTTAAAGAGAGTTCCCTTAACGAAGACAGACACTATGTTAACTGTTTTTGGTGAAAAAAATCAGTTAGTCTGGAAAATAGCATACGGGAAGCCAACGACAAAGGTTACAAAAAAAAATTACAAATCAAGAACCAAAAAACACAATTTTTAGGAGCTATTCTTTAAAAGCACAAGTATAATGCCCAGTTTCAGATATGAAGTATACACTCATTATTCAACGACTGCTACTACTTACATTACAATGGCTAACACTTATATTGGGCTAACTATGGGACCAGCACTGTGGATTTCACATTTATTAACTCATTCAATCCTTAAAGCAACTCTATGCGAGTACTAATATTATCCCCGCTTGATAGACGAGGAAACTGAGGCCAAACAGGTTAAGTGACTTGCTCAACCTCATTCTGATAGTGAACAAACTACTGTTCCACTTCAACTACCAATTCCAAAAACATTGAATTTTCCACTCCGGAAAATTTAAACTTTAGAACTTGACTGACATCGACTATACAATTATTATAAAACAACACATTCATTTTAGTATCCTCCTCTTAGTGTTAAATAATTGGATATATGGGTGGTGGATACCAACAGCACAGTGTCATCTGACTTGCCTATGATTTCTGGCAGAATAAACATAAACGTGTAAACTTTAGAAAATGTGTGTTGACGTATTCCCTATTATTGCAAAAATTCGGTGTCCTCAGATGAAATGGAGAGAAAAGATCAGTAGTATGCAAGAGTAACCATTAACCGTTTAGTAACACTCCATAAATCTTCAATGACCGACATGGGTAGTAAATGATAAAATTATTTTTAATGGTTTCAGACACCCTTTTACATAAGCCAAAATTATTTTTCTAGAGATATTTCGTCCTAAACGTTGTTTTAAATGTCATGTTAAACTGTCTAAAAGTTGCAGGTCCAACCTCCATCCCACAAAAACTGTTCCTCTGCCTACACGTGCAATTCTTCCTACAGGACCCATTCCACCTTACATCTGCAAACTTTACCCAGCTCTTCAGCGATGCAGACCCGGGTTTCCTTCTCTGTTCTCAGTCTACGCGCACGCCGGGTTCGGCCCACACCCACCACACCCCTCCGGTCCCCGCCCAGCGCCGCTCCTCCTCCCGGGCTTCTCCAGCACCGACTCAGCCCCTATCAGCACCGCCCTCAGGCCCCTGGCCCAGCCCATCCTCGGACACGTGTGAGGGTGTGTTTGTGTCAGTCTGTCAGTCCCACCGGGGATCGGGCTCGCTTACCGAGAAAGAAGCGCTAACTTCTGCTCCAGCATCATCTCCAGCTTCTGCCCCTGTTTAGAGATCCAGTGGTCCACTCCGTGCAGGCGGTAGCACGTCTCCAGCATCAACCTGAAGTCCGCCACGAACTCGGTGATGCCCCCGTACTGGCCGCTGGCGAACTTCTCCTCCATCTTCAGCAGACACATGCCCTGCCCCGGCTGCTGCGGGAAGGCGCGACCTCCCCGGCCCCCGCTGCGCGGCCCTTCCGCCACCTCTTCCTCCGCGGTGGCAACGCCCCCCAAGGGCTGCAGAAAGGGGGCAGTGAGGCCCCGGTGCTTCTCCTGCAGGAACTCGCCCAGGATGCGGTAGCCCTGCTGTAGCTCGTAGGTCAGCTCCTGCTCTTTGCAGCCACCGCCTCCGATCACCATCGCCTCCATCTCTTCCTCCTGATCGTTCGCGTCCTCCAGCAAGGAGGCACTCCTTCCGCGGGCCGGCCCTGAGGCCGTGGCCGCCGCTGCCACCTCCTCCTCGTCGTCCTCTCCTTCGGCCGCCGGTGGCGACCGCTCTTCCTCCCCGGCCGGCTCCATCGCTCCCGGCGTCCCGGGCACGCTCATGCCCCGACAGGCCTAGGCTGGGCGGTGTGGAGCGGCCGCTCGAGGTGCTGGGGGACGCGTGAGCGCGAGCCGCTTCCTCACGGCTGGGCCGCGGCGCGTAGCCCCTGCCACATCGGGCCTGGCTCTCCTCAGCCGCCGGCTAGGCTTGGTGCGCGCGGGGGTCTCGAGCTCACCGCCAGCGGGGCGGGGTTACATGGCGCGCGGGGAGGGGGGAGAGAAGAGGAGAGCCTAGGTGCCCTCCTCTCCCCTCCCCCCGGCGGCGGCGCGCGCACGGCCCTCGCCGGCCTCACCCCTCCGCACCCCGCCCGCCTGCTCTTCACCGGCCAGGCCCCGCCGGCCGCCGGGTCCGCCGCAGTAGGCGCGCGACCCCCTCCCGGGCCGCGGGGGGCCTGGGAGGGGGCGAGGAGGTAAGGGGTCTCCTCTCCGCCTCCCCCCCGGAGGGGGCCGCAGTGGCGGCTCCGGCTCCTCCTCTCCCTCACACCCCCTCCGCCCCTCTCTACCTGGGGGACACGGGCCAGGAGGAGGCGCGCGCGGACCGGGCCCCGGGCGGACAACTGTCAAGTTAGAAAGGCCCCCCGCTGGGCGGTGGTGGGGGAGAAAGGGGAGGGGCAGGGTAGAGAAGGGGTGAGGGGCAGCTCAGCCCCCCGACTGGGAAGACTGTGAGAGAAGTCAGAGAAAGAGGCGCCCCGTTCGCCATCCCCGGTGCGCATGCGTAAAGTAAACGAATTTTTCGGCCCCTCTTCGCCGCCACCATCGCGCTTCGCCCCCGCTACGCAAAAGGAAGAGGCTTCGGCTCGCTACAGGCCGCAGAGCGCTGGCTAGGGTTGCGCGGACCAATGATGTAATCGATCGTAGGCGAAACATAAGAGGCCTGATGGATGAGGGGAAGCAAGGCGCCCTGCGTAGCTTTATTCAACGCGCCCTCCTGGGAAGTGCCAAAAGGTTCTTTTTTTAAAAGCAAGTGGCTGCAAGAGGAAACTTCTTTGCAAGGGCCCTGTGTTAGCCCCCCAAACTAAAAATTAAAGTTGCTAAGTAACCCTTTGTTAATGGCAAAGGTTAAGCGCAAATGTAAATCCTATTGCTATAAAATTTACATTCTATTCCGCACTCTTTCTCCCTTGGACTGCGAGTCCTTTTACCATATAACCAGAATTTGAGAAGTTTGAAAGTTTAAGGACTCGACGCATAACCGTCCACTATGCATGAAGAAAGGAGGTGAATTTTAGAACCCCAGCTGCTTAAATCAATTCATATTTTGGAACTAATTCCATGTTTTCAGTTTAAAAATTTCCACTTCCCGCCTGGGCGCGGTGGTCAAGCCTGTATCCCAGAGCACTTTGATGAGGCCCGAGACGGGCGGATCACGAGTCAGGAGATCGAGACCAATCCAGGGGGGGGGGGGCTAACATGGTGAAACCACCGTCCTCTAAAAAAAAAAAAAAAAAAATGCCCAAAAACTAGCTGGGGAGGTGGGCCGGGCGCCTGTAGTCCCAGCTACTGGGGAGGAGCTGAGGCAGTGAGAAGGCGTGAAACCCGGGAGGTGGAGGCTTGCGTGAGCTGAGATGCCGGCCAATCTGCACTCCAGCCTGGTGAACACAGCGACGACTCCGTCCTCAAAAAAAAAAAAAATAAAAATTTCCACCTTCCCGATTCCTGAGATCTGTTAAGAATAAAGAGAATGGAACGTCATTTAAACAAATTCTTGGGACTGAAAACAGTCAAAATAGTTCATGTCTGAGCTGTACAGCATTAAACAGTTGTTTGCATGGGCTGACAATCTCACTACATTTTACAATTACTGTGTAAATAATGACTAAAAAGTGGACTCATCATTCACATTGGTTTACATCTTACTTAAAATTAGTTGACAGGTAGGAATTTATGGTTCCGTAAAGCAAATATTACTATTTTCTCATGTTCTATTTGAAAGACGCACGTTATTTTTTCTAGGTACACAGAACCCTCGTTTGAAACCTGGAATTACCTAAACACAAAAACAAAATTACAGAAATCATGCATTTTAAAAGTAAAATGTGTATAACTAAATGGGATACTCTGACTCTTGCAATTGTTTACTTCTCATTAATGTGAACTTTAAAGCAGTGATAAAAAGATAAAAATTTGTTTAACCTCAAAGCTGTTTTTTGTCCAGTAAGTTAAGTATCACTCTTAGGTAAAATAGTGAAGCGAGAACACTCTTTTAGTTAAGGTATTGACACTGTCCTCCACACAGACCTTTTATCTAGTACTCGAGGTCTCCTCTCATCAGACATTTGTAATATATAATGCACTTACAGGGTTCTCTTCCCTCAGAGTCCACAAAAGAACTTCAGCTTACAGAAAAAAAATGCAGGGATCAATCTTACTTCAGCACCTGGCAACCAGAAAGTGTGTCTGACTAGACATTCCTCCTTTCTTTTGACAAAGCCCAGGAATCTGAAGCCCAACATACCCAAGCAAACATCCTCTATTCCTCTTTAGTCATCAGCCCTATTTCATGACTCTTGGACAATATTAGCTTATATTTATTGAACCCTGTGCTACTAAGCACTTTATATTCATTGTCTCCTTTAATTCTCACAACAATCCTATCAGCTAGGTATTAGGCTTATTTTTCAGATGAGGAAACTGCCTCTTAGTTTAAGAAAGTTAACCAAAATTAAAATCTAGGTCTGTCATACTTCAAAAACTCCAGGTGCCTAATTCCAAGTCATCTGGCAGAATTTCTAATTCCTCATACATAAAAGTATAGGGAATTGCTAGAAATGTTGACAAAGGGTTTCTTAAGATTATATAAAAGAGAAAAGTGTGGGTGAATAGAAGGAAACTCAACTCTAGGTTATTAAGAGGTCAAGATGATAGCAACTTAACTGTAAATGAAAGTAGGATGGGGTCTTTGGTCTTAAAAAAGAAACTTTGTTACACAAGAAATATGGGCTAGGCGCGGTGGCTCATGCCTGTAATCCCAGCACTTTGGGAGACTGAGGCGGGCAGATCACCTGAGGTCAGGAGTTCGAGACCAGCCTGGCTAACATGATGAAACCCCGTTTCTACTAAGAGTACAAAAAATTAGCTGGGAGTGGTGGTGGGCACCTGTAATCCCCACTACTCAAGAGGCTGAGGCAGGAGAATCGTTTGAACCTGGGAAGTGGAGGTTGCAGTGAGCTGAGATTGCACCATTGCACTCCAGCTTGGGCAACAAGAGCGAAATTCCATCTCAAAACAAACAAAACAAGAAATATGTTGGTTGTAGGTATGTACGTAAATTAGAAAATATAGGTAACTGAGAAGAAAAATTGCTACTTAATCCTACTACCTAGAGAAAATCTCTATTAGTACTTTGGGGTGGGATTTTTCTTTTTTTTCTTTTTTTTTTTTTTTTTGAGACGGAGTCTCGCTCTGTCGCCCAGGCTGGAGTGCAGTGGCCGGATCTCAGCTCACTGCAAGCTCTGCCTCCCAGGTTTATGCCATTCTCCTGCCTCAGCCTCCCAAGTAGTTGGGACTACAGGCGCCCACCACCTCGCCCAGCTAGTTTTTTGTATTTTTTAGTAGAGACGGGGTTTCACCATGTTAGCCAGGATGGTCTCGATCTCCTGACCTCGTGATCCACCCGTCTCAGCCTCCCAAAGTGCTGGGATTACAGGCTTGAGCCACCGTGCCCGGCTGGGGTGGGATTTTTCTATTCATTCATCTATACTTTATTTATCTTAAATATACTAAAAATTGTGATCATACTATACATAATGTCCTTAATTTTCCTTTTAGCCTAAATAGCCTGCCAATATGAATGAGCAGGGAATGGATTGGGAAAATTCTGAAGTAAAAGGAGTTCCAAACTATAAAAGAACACAATAGAGGTACAAACAACAACAGCAATAACAGCTACATTTTATTGAGCACTTACTAGATCTTAAATATTTGCTAAATACATACACAGTACTCATAATAGCCCCAGGAAATTATAGATTTATTTAAGTTTTGGATCAATGATTAATGATTAGCTGAGTAGAAAGCTATTTTCTACCCTACCATAAGCTCGACATTAAAGACCGACATTCCAGTTAATATAATTAACCTCAGATTTATGGAACTGTTTTCTCATAATAATGCACATCTACTGCTAAATGACTACTCTCAAAGTTGCTTTCTTTTTCATATTCAAAGAAAATTAAATTTGCTTTCCTCTCACTTTTACAATAGAATACTCTTCAGTGCTACTCTAGAATCTATTAGGAAATTCTTTGAAATAGAAATCAATTTAAGCCCTATAACTACAGATTTTCTCTTGTTGAGATGCTTTGCTGGGGAAAATGTCATACATATACAAAATAATACTCTGCTGAAACACACAACACTGACTCCCAAGAATATTGCTTACTTACTCTTTGTCAAACACTGTTACATGCTACCAATATTAGATGTATCAGGACTCCCTTGCCAGTAACTATGGTTCTTAGAGTCCTGGATAACTTAAAAAAATAGAGACCTGTCTGGCTAAAGAAATTTAAAAGTTCTCTAACTCTCAACCAGACACGCTGGGAACTACAATATGGGTATGTCCCACCCAGTTCCCAGGAGTATATTATGAAAAAGTTCATATACATCCCATATCCACTGCAATATCTCAAAGCTCTCCTAGTACCAGCATCTTCCCATCACCACAAATACCAAGAATATTAATCAAAGAGGGACAAGCCTGCCACTATATCCTTCATTCACAATTCCAAAGATGTTTATCCTGGAAATTCTATCTTATTTTCGTGAGCTCTTAGCATATTGTGATAGCATGACATCTTCACATCAAGTATACTGCTTGGCTAGCATCAATAACAGTTCAATCAAATAGCAACAATTTATATACTTTACATCAACTAGGGGAAAAGTGACAAACTTTGTAAGACAGTTTGAAGCACAGATTATCACCAAGGTCTGTGTTTGGAAGATAAAACATGCAAGATAAACAGAGGACTAACACTGACTAATTCTAGAGAAACATGGGGAAGAACTATAAACTGCTTAGCAGGGAGAAAACAGTTCTCTGATTTATAATAAAATCTATTCACAACACTTATTTGTAGTTACTTTTATGGTAGATAATATTCAAGTTATATTAAAGTGCTTCAAGCAAAATTTAGCAACTCCTCTAAGGCTTCCTGCTGTTCATCGTCAAGTTGCGATACACATTCCAACCATAAATCTTCAGAAGTCTGTACCTGACGCACGACATTAGCTAGACGTTTGGCACAAGGATCTTCATAGTTAATAGTCTCATTAATTTTTCCTTCTGCAATTATACTGATTATTTTGGGAAGATTGGAATTATTTGGGCCAATTACAACTGGGTGGTTACTTTCAATTAGGTCACAGAGAAAACTCAAAGTCTGAATAGCTTCCTCTTTATCTTCATGCAGTGGAAGCCATGATAACCAGTGTGGAAGAACTTCATCTACATTTACACAGTTAGGCTTAAACTTCAAAATCTTCCCTATTGCTGAGATACAGTTCTCTGTAGCAATGACACTTTTTTTGGTTTTGGAATTTGCACACTTAATAACTTTTACCAGCAGTGGAACAGCTTCTGAACATAAAGAACGATAATCATCTCCACCAAACTGTGCCATGACACCTAGGCCATAAGCAGCAGCTTGCCTGACTTCAGGGTTGTTATCTCGCATATTTAGTAGCATTGGCCACCGAAAATATTCTACATATTTAAATGAAGTTGGACTGCAGTGCTCTATGATGTCATCAAATATGCACAATCCCCACTGTCTGTCTGGCCATGGCCTACTTGAACAAATTAGATTTACAATTAATGGAAGTAGTTGTTCAAACCATGGTAAAATCTTTTCCCTATAAGTACTAAATAATGAGTGCAAAATATCTGATACTTTGGTCAGAATATAAACATCACATTCATCCTCATCTTGCAGAGACATCTCGACCTGTTGATCATAGTTTTCTTCCTGTCTTTTAACCTGTCTCAATTCTTGGTTTTTAAAGTGCCCTTCAAGTTTTGCTTTCAGTATTCCTCCCAGTTCTTCCAAGTGTTCATCATTAAGGCAACCATCTCCCATAACTTCAATGGACTTTGCAAAAGAATTCATTATTTCCGAGAGCACATCTGTATCCGGTTCAGTACCAATAGCCTTGATTAAGGGGTCACATATGAATTGCCACATCTGTGCAAGATACTCTGGGCCACGAATTCTTGCACATTCCAGGAGAAAAGGCATGGACTCTGCTGCTGCCACTCGAACATTGTCATGGAAATAAAATTTCAGTAAAGGAACCATCAGCTTCACAACTTGTTCTGTATACTCCACAAACCCTTCCCTTAACTCCTTAGCATAGTAAACCAACATTTGGCAAGCAGTTGCTTTTGCTTCAAGTCCTGAAGTTTTAATTCCAAAACTCTGCTGGTCTCCAAGATTTACAAATTGCCAGCCATCATCATCACTCATATTCTCCACATCCTGTGTGTCTAAGAGAGCAACATCAGGTTTAGCTGAAGCAGTCTTAATAAGAGGCTCGATAACTAGTGGAAGGTACTGTTGAAAATCTTTTCCAAGAATTTTACACATTCTAGCCCATGCTGAAACCATGTAAGAGGTCTGAGGGTCATCATCTTCCATATTATTTAAGTCTGATTGTGTCTTCAACAACAGCTGCATCACATTTGATGCATCTTGCATAAATTTTTCCTTCCCAACGGCAAGACCAATATGGCTAATGCACTCAATAGTTTTTCCTCTCAGAAGCTTAAGTTCCTTCTGAACAGCAAGCTCAACGATGTGCTTTAGTGAGGGCATGAATATATCATAATATGGGACAAATTTTTCTTCTATTGTATCTGCAACTGATGCAATGGTTGTCACAAGTTGTTCCAAAGCCAACTTAGTTCCATTCCGAATCAACTCTTGAAGTTTAATCACCAAGATGGAATGTAGATTTTTCACCATACTATCCAAATATAGAACTAGCAATGATTTGGGGCAGTCTTCAATAAAAATAATAAGGGCAGAAGCTGCATGTGATTGCACACGCTGATTACCTTGATTTTCCATGGTACGTAACAGAGCTGCAATCACTGTTTCATGAAATTTCTTTTGGAAATTAGGTGCAAAATCTGTAGCCATCTGTCCGAGTGTAGTACAGGCTGCAGCCCTCACCCTTGGATGAGGATCCTGAAGAAAAAGCAAAACGGAGTTAACTGTTTCATCTAGAATTGATTCCATTTGTTGATGGCATCCTTCTCCAATGGCAGATAAGGCCATTAATCCAGCATGTCGATACTTCCAGTCAGGGCTCTGAAGCATCTGCATGATATGCTCCTTGGTCATTGGTAAAACAACTTTTCCACCAAGCCCACAAGCCAGTCTGTCTAGTGCACTCTCCGCAGCAACTGCATTGCTGTCAAAATCATCTTCTTCCATTTCATCAGCATTTACCCAGTCCTCATCATCTTGTAGATCAACCATCATTGCTAATATATGAGGAACTGCCTGTGCAATAATATTTGTATGTTTTTTCAACATCGGAGTGGCAGTTTCAGACAAGGTCACTATAACTTCGAGGGCCAGCTGGCGCTGCAGATTACTAAGCCTAGAGTCTCCACATAACTTCAAACTCAACTGTAGAGTATCTTCTAAATAAGGACCCAAGTACTTAGGTACGGTATCTGCAATCTCGACAAGGGATTCTAGCACTGAATCATCATCCTGGTAGCATGAGTCATTCACAGCCTGTAAGATTCCAGGAAGCAAGTCTGCAAAGTCTTTGAAAAGAGCAATATTATTCTCATTAGCAAGTACAAATGCAGCTGCAGCTCTAGCGGATAATGTCCTGATTGCTGGATGTTCTTGATCTTGAATACACTGGTCCAACAACCGTTTGATGATATCCAAATCATGCCGCTCTTGGGTCCCAAAAATCCCAGGAAAGTGCCAGAAAACGTGAAGTGCAACTTCCCATAGAACCACATTTTTAGAGTAGATTGAATCAATAAGAAACTTCAGACCTTCCGGCCAGTGGTTAGTACCATCCTCATCTATCAAATTCCTGGCCAGCACTGCAAAAATATCACAAAGTTTTTTCCTCATGCTAGCATGTGTTTCTAACTTAACAGCCAGAATCAGTTCAATCTTGACATCCCTCTGAACATCAGCAGGCAGATTTGGATAAACCTCCTCAAACCCAGAGGACAAAAGCCGTCGTAGCAGTGCGGCAGCCATTTGTCTCACCTCATAACCTGCTCTTCTATTTCTGACGGCATCTAAGAGGAAGGTAGTCTTACACAGACCTGGGATATTTTCATAGATTTCCTCTGCTTGCCTCCGCACCATACAGCTTGGATTGATCAGGTTCTTCAGAAGCTGATAAAACTCTTGCTTTTCTGACACGGTTGCCGGCACCCCTGCAGACGCGGTCGCCGCCATTGCGCTCTGTCAAAGCTACCGCGACCGGGAAAGAGGGAGGGGGTCTGCGGCTCGAAGCAGTGACGTAGGCGAGGCGCCGGCGGGGATGGGCGGGGTGCTTCTCCCTCCTCTGCCCAGAAGCTTTCGCTGCGCTCTGGCAGGCAGCGAGCTAGGTTTTGGAGAGTGGTGAGAGCCGTGTGGAGGCCAATGGCATCCTCCATTTGTTTTTCAATAAGATAAACGTGCACTTGCAGAGGAGAGAAGAAAAGCATTGATTAGAATGGGATTATGACTGATTTTTTTTTTTTTTTGATAGAAGGTCTCGCTCTGTCACCTAGGCTGGAGTGCAGCGGCGCGATCCCTGCTCACTGTAGCCCCAACATCCTGGGCTCAAGGTATCCTCCCCGCCTCAGTTCCCCGCAGTAGCTGGGACCACAGGCGCGAGCCACCACTCCTGGCTAATTGTTGTGTTTTTTATAGAGACAGGGTTTTGCCATGTTGCCCAGGCTGGTCTCGAACTTCTGGGCTCAGGTGATTCGCCCGCCTCGGCCTCCTAAAGTACTGGGAATACAGGTGTGAGTCACTGCTTCCGGTCAGATTATGAGTGATTTTTTCTTTTTTATTTCTAAACTTATTGTTACTTTGATAATTTTAAAACAATAAATGTATCTTGAAAACATGCCAAGTGAAAGAAGCCAGTCGTGACCACATATTGTATGATTCCATTCATATGAAAGGTACCAAACAGGCAAATCTGTATAACAGAAATTAGTGGTTGCCAGAGGCTGGGGGGAGGAGGATGGAGAATGACTACTATCAAATAGGCTGTTTCTGAGTGAAGAAATGTTCTAAAATTAATTGTGATGGTTGCACAATTCTGTGATTATACTAAAAACCATTGAGTTGTACAATTTAAATTGGTGAATTGTATGGCATATAAATAATACTACAATAAAGCTGTTTATAAAATAATAAGTGTGATAATAAAAAAATAATTACTTCCCCACTACCACATCTAATGCAGTAGAGTGGTAGCTCAAAATTTGGTGTGTGTCAGAATCACCTGACCTGCAGGTTATAATAAAGAATGGGAAAGACAACTGAGTAAAGTATGGTAGAAAGTGATCTGAACTAATAATCAGAAGACAGACTTGCATCCTGACCTTGTCGCCAAATTAATTTTGTATCCTAGGACAAGTTACTCAAGATTTTCCCTGCATCTTGTCTAAACTGAAATATGAAGGGATACAGTTACTAGAATCCTAACTACCCATTAGTGGGAAGCTGCTGAGGTTATTCCAAGAAACAAATGTTGATGAAACTAAATTTGTTTCTTTCTTTTTTTTTTTTTTTTTTGAGATGGAGTCTCGCTCTGTTACCAGGCTAGAGTGCAGTGGTGCAATCTCGACTCACTGCAACCTTCACCTCCTGGGTTAAGCAATTCTCCTGCTTCAGCCTCCTGAGTAGCTGGGACTACGGGCGCATGCCACCACATCCAGCTAATTTTTGTATTTTAGTAGAGATGAGGTTTCACTATGTTTGGCCAGGATGGTCTCGATCTCTTGACCTCGTGATCCACCCACATTGGCCTCCCACAGTGCTGGAATTACAGGTGTGAGTCACTGTGTCTGACTAATTTGTTTGTTTAATTCAGGCAGGTGTGTCAATCAAAAACAAATTTTATTCCTATAACAATGATTAGGTCTTACTTTTGTATTAGCACTTACCACACTCATTTTGACCCTTATACAGAATTGAGAGATTCCTAGGATAGGTATAATACTAAATTTAGGTGAGAAGTGGAAACTAAGGGAAGTTACAGGATTTGCTTAGGATAACACACCTGAGTCTCAATTCTACCTCTTCTGAAAGTGACACTGATGCCCTTTTCACCATATTGCTTCCCCATTAACTACTCTTGGTTTTGCAGCATGATCAGAGGCTTCACTTACTTCAAAGTCTGTTTTAAACTTTTCCAAGCAGTCTTAATTTTATTTTTGTAAAGTGCTGCCACATATACCCATAAAAATTAGAAAATCATAGTTTTATATTAACCAGATGATAGACAAAGTAAGTAGTCTCATAAATTACATTGTAGGCCGGGCATGGTGGCTCACGCCTGTAATCCCAGCACTTTGGGAGGTCGAGGCAGGCAGATCATGAGGTCAAGAGATCGAGGCCATTCTGGCCAACGTGGTAAAATCCCGTCTCTCCTAAAAGTACAAAAATTAGCTGGGTGTGGTGGCGTGTGCATGTAGTCCCAGCCAGGAGGCTGAGGCAGGAGAATTGCTTGAACCTGGGTGGCAGAGGTTGCAGTGAGCTGAGATTGCATCACTGCACTCCAGCCTGGAGACACAGCAAGATGGCATCTCAAAAAAAAAGGAAAAAAAAAATTACATTGTAATATGAAACAGAGCTATTCTCTAAAATAACATTTCTCATCTGTAGACTGAAAACCAACTGCATTAGAATTGCTTGGGATACTTATTTTAAAATATAGAGGTTAGGGCCCAAGCTCCTATTAAACCTAGAATTTTGGGGGGACTGAGGCCTAAGAATGTACAATTTCAACCAGCACATAGGGTTTTTATATAAATACCAACATTTCAGAATCACTAATGAGATCAATTCTGGCTCTAAGATTATGACTACAGTTGTGCATTCATTGGTTTTCTTTCTTTCTTTTTTTTTTTAGATGGAGTCTCGCTCTGTCACCTAGGCTGGAGGGCAGTGGCGCGATCTCAGCTCATTGCAACTCTGCCTCCGGGTTCAAGAAATTCTCCTGCCTCAGCCTCCCAAGTAGTTGGGATTACAGGCATGCGCCACAACGCCCAGCTAATTTTTATATTTTTCATAGAGACAGGGTTTCACCATGTTGGCCAGGCTGGTGTCAAACTCCTGACCTCAAATGATCCACCTGCTTCACCCTCCTAAAGTGCTAGGATTACAGGCATGAGCCATCACACCTGGCCCATTCATCGGTTTTCTTACTGTTCCTTCATTGGTTTTCTTATTGTTCCTTCAAAAAGTTGAACTGGAGGGCCTTTGCATTTGCCATTTCAGGAAATGTTAATAAGTGTGTGAAAAAAAGTTTTTTTCTTAACACTACATCCATTAGCATATGAAAGACATTGAAAAAAACCACAGTGATACACCACCACAGACCTACCACAATGCTTTAAGTTTAAAAGTTGGACAAAGCTGAGGGTTGCTGAGGATGTGGAACAACAGGAAACTCGGTTATATTTTTGTTGAGAGTATAGGTAAATTGGTACAACATCTTTGAAAAAAATGTTTGGGACTGGCGCGGTGGCTCACGCCTGTAATTCCAGCACTTTGGGAGGCTAAGTTGGGTGGATCACCTGAGGTCAAGAGTTCGAGACCAGCCTGGCCAACATGGTGAAACCTCGTCCCTACTAAAAATACAAAAAAAAATTAGCTGGATGTTGTGATGCGCAACCCTCCCAGCTATGCGGGGAGGCTGAGGCAGGAAAATTGCTTGAACCCAGGAGGCAGAGGTTGCAGTGAGCCAAGATTGCACCACTGCATTCCAGCCTGGGCGACAGAGGGAGACTCCGTCTCAAAAAAAAAAGAAAAAGAAAAAAATGTTTGAAAAATTCTGGGTTAAGATTATGCAATTATTCAGCCGGGCACACTGGCTGACGCCTGTAATCCCAGCACTTTGGGAGGCCAAGGCAGGCAGATCACGAGGTCAGGAGATTGAGACCATCTTGGCCAACATGGTGAAACCCCGTCTCTACTAAAATACAAAATTAGCTGGGTGTGGTGGCACGTGCCTATAGTCCCAGCTACTTGGGAAGCTGAGGCAAGAGAATTGCTTGAACCCGGGAGGCAGAGGATGCGGTGAGCTGAGATCATGCCACTGTACTCCAGCCTGGTGACGGGGAGAGATTCCGTCTCAAAAGAAAGTAAAAAAAAGATTATGCAATTATTCAATTATTCTCTGAGCAAGCATGGTGCTGAGTGCTGGCATTAAAGATTAAATTTGTGAAGATATGTGAATCTCATAGTAAACAGAGATAGCAAATGTGACATAGTGTAGTGATCACTGTAGTAATGATAAGCCTGCCATGGAGCCATATGGGGTTATTGAGGCAGCTAATTTACTCTGGGTATGGATTGACCAATTAAGGCTTCCCAGAGGAGGTATCAGAGTTGACTTTTGAAGGATGAGTCCTCATTAACTGTTTGAAAAGAGAGAAAGTTGTTTTAAGTAAAGGGTACAGCTTTTTCAGACACAGAGAGGCCTTCAGGTGTACTGTGATGAGAGTCCTGCCAGTGTCTCAGTAATGCTGCAGCAGTGAGCATGGGATTTGAGGGGGTCTGGGGATAACACAGGAAGCTGGAAGGAGGAAGACAGAAAGTTAAATAAAGGCCAGATCAGGAAGGGCATCATATTCCATATGAAGAAACTGGAATTTTTTCCAAGGATAAGGAGCTGATTTTAATCAAAGGCTATGAAATGATCTAGTTTTAGAAATATAACTTTCACAGGAGTGTAAAAATAAAAACTCGAGTGTGAAGACTGGAGGCATTTATGAGGCCAATAACCTAGTTCAGATAAGCTGGAAGTTTAAACCATAGCAGTGGTAGAGGGAAAGAAAAGAGGGCATGGATTGAAAAGATTTTAAGGAGTAGAACTGAGAGCACTCAATGGACCAGGCGAAGCCTAGGAAATCTCCCCAAGTTCTGGCCTGGGTATCTGGTTGGAGATGCTGCTATTTACCTATTTATGTACCTATGTATAAAGAAAGAACAATGTTAATGCAGATCAAAAGACTAGTAACTCTTCCGGAGGGAAAAGAGACTTTGGTGAGTCCCAGGGTCTATATTTTGTTCTCTAGTTGCTCTCAAGTTCTATAGTGATGGTCATCATCTCAGCAGTAGGAGCTAAACCGCATGCACTTAGGAAAATTACTTATGATCTTGTACTTCAGAGAAACATAAACTGATTCAAAATCTTAAGTTGCTTCCTTTTTAGATTACATAGTTGTTTTTGCATTGTTATTTTCCCCCTCCTAAAGAACACATATAATACCCAATATTCAAGACTGGACTTGCAGATTTGGTTAGAGTTGAACAACTGTATTATAGTTTGTAATTAAAATTGGCTTTGTTTGCACTGGTGAGAGACCATCTCAAGAATGTTCCCACAAAGTGGCTCAATACCAGACAATTCAGGTGTTTATTAGCAGCTTACCAAGTGGACAAAGTTCACTGTAAGTTGCAAATATCTTCCAGGATCTGAGAGATTTAGAGTCAAATGAGAGGGACTGTATTAAATAGGACATAGTTGACATTTTTTAAAAGAATAATTCAGAACCAAAAAACAAACCCAGAAAACAAAAAATACCATGAAAGCTCCCACTGACCAAAGATGGGACCATCTGAATATAAAAAAGAATAATGCCTGCAATGGATTAAAAAAATCAAATATATAAACAAAAGTGATGAGTATCTAATACGAAAAAAGGTCACTAACTCTGATCATCTCTGGAGATTGCTAGGTCACTGATTCTTTTTTTTTTTTTTTTTAAGAGATGGGGGTCTCACTTGTCACCCAGGCTGGAGTGCAGTGACATGGTTCACTACAGCCTTGACTTCCTGGGCTCAAGGGATCCTACTGCCTCAGCCTCCCCAGTAGCTGGAACTATAGGCATATGCCACTATACCCAGCTAATTTGTTTTTAATTTTTTTTTTTTTATTTTTAGTAGAGATGAGGTCTCACTATGTTGATCACGCTGTCTTGAACTCCTGGGCTCAAGCCATTCTCCCACCTCAACCTCCCAAGGTGCTAGGATTACAGGTATGGGCCACTGTACCTGACCCAACTCTGAAATTTGATAAAGAGAAATAATCAAGATTTTTCTGCCTTTCCTGTACAAACTGTATTTCAAAATACCAAATAGTTGATGAGGAAATGTTCTTCTTTGTAGAATTCCTGCTAATAAATGCATAAAGGATATTAAAATCAGAAAATTGCTGTGTTGTGGCCACTAATGAAATAATAGATTATCTAGGTAACAGTAACCAATGGATGTTAAAACCATTAGATGAAACACTGAGAATTTAATAATAGAAGGATTAGGCTAAAGTCACCTAAAATCACTGATTAATCTTTATATGATTAAAGGTAGGATTAAACCAGAGATGTCATTTACCTGTTGTCTTTTAGCTCCACTTCCATACTTTCTATAATTTATTCTCTGATGCTGAGGTTAGGCCCTGGAAACAAAATTTCTCCTTTCATGGCTGGGTCACTGTTAGGTTCCACCAACAGAAGCCACTAGTGATTGAAGGATAAAAAGGGGACAGAAAAGGGATTAATCCTTCCTGTTTTTCCTGTTCTTGACTGAATTGCTCCAACAGTGGCCCTTCCTCCTGGTGGCAGCAGTTTCTTGCTTCTTGCAGGACTCTTAGAAACAAAAAACAGAAAACCCAGTCACATCCCATGTCTGAGAGGTACCAGCAGTAGCCTGGGGTCAAGCCCTCCTCAATAGTTTTACCCATAGCTCTGGCAAGCCCCTCTACGGAGTTCAAAAGTGCCAGTTCCACTTTGTTCCCTCAGCTTTAGGGGTGGTAACAGGTGCTGCAAGTTGTCATCTTTCAGTTACATTTTGCATCACTGCTCTTTGATCGTTGAGCTCTCTCACACCTGTGTAACCAATCCCCTAAATTAAATCTCCTCTGGAAGTACATAATGTGGTTTCTGTTTTCCTGATTGGACCTTGACTCATATGTCATTGAATAATGCAATAGGCAGTACACAGAACCACCTAAAAAGAATTTTTGTTTTATTCAGGTTTGTTGAGGTATAACTTATATGCAAGAAAATTCACCAATTGCAAGTGTATAATTACTAAGATGGATTTTGACTGTGAAGTTATCATTACCATAATCATATATAGACCATTTTCATGATCTCAGAAAGTTCCTTTGGGTCCCTTTCCTGCCCCTGGCCCCAGGCAACCACTGATCTGATTTCTGTTGCTATAGCTTTGTTTTTTCTAGAATTTCATATAAATAGAATTATTCAGCATGTGGTTTTTTGTATCTGGGTGCTTTCATTCAGCACAATGCACCGAAATTCATCCTGATTAGTGCATATTTGTTCCTTTATATTCATATATCATATGAATAGTGTTATTTCATCATATGAATATACTACAATTTGTTTATGTATTCATCAATCAATAGATGTTTGGGTTGTTCCCAGTTTTAAGATATGAATAAAGCTCCTATGAATGTGTGAGTACAAGTTGTTGTGTGAAAATATGTTTGCATTTCTCCTGATAAATACCTAGGAGTGGAATGCCTTGGTCATATGTTAAAGGTAGTTTTATAAGAAACTGCCAAATGCTTCCCAAAGTGGTTGCACCATTTTTCATTCCTAACAGCAGTTTATGGGAGTGCCAGTTGCTCCACATTCTTGACAATACTTAGTATGGTCTTTTAAATTTTAGTCACTCCAGTGAGGATTTTAGTTTGCCTTTCCCTAGGAATGATGGTGTTGCATATCTTTTCATATGCTTATTTCCCATTTGTATATCTTTGGTGGAGTGTTTATTCAAATCTTTTGTGTATTTGAGGAAAGACAGAGAACCTCTCATATTGTTTTATATTGTTTTACACTCACTACCTGTTCTAAGAGAAAAACAATGAAGTAAACCAAAGACAGGCAGCGTGGCGCCAAGCCTGGAACCAGGCCTGGGTCTGCCTGACCTAAACCCAGTAGTTAAAAATCAACCCATGACTTAGAAACCAATGTTCCTGACATTGTATAGAAGGACATTGTGAAACTCCCTGCCCTGTTCTGTTTCTCTCTGACTACCAGTGCATGAAACCCCTGTCACGTATCCCCTAGATTGCTTAATCAATCACAGCCCTTTCATGTGAAATCTTTAGTGTTGTGAGCCCTTAAAAGGGACAGAAATTGTGCACTTGGGGAGCTCGGATTTTAAGGCAGTAGCTTGCCGATGCTCCCAGCTGAATAAAGCCCTTCCTTCTACAACTCGGTGTCTGAGAGGTTTTGTCTGCGGCTAATCCTGCTACATTTCTTGGTACCCTGTCCCGGAAGCGAGGTAACTGACAGACGGCAGAGGCAGCCCCTTAGGCAGCTTAGGTCTGCCCTGTGGAGCATCCCTGTGGGAGACTCCCGCCAGCCTGAGTGACGCAATCCAAAGAGCACTCCTGGGTAGGCAATTGTCCTAGTGGATCGCCTCACCAGAGCAGCACATAGCAGGCCCCGGTGGAGGATTAACACAGTGGCTGAACACTGGGAAGGAACTGGCACTTGGAGTCCGGACGTCTGAAACTTGCTAAGACTAGTCTTTGGAACTTGCCCCACTCCATTTGAATGGAAGTGTGGCCTGATCACCCACGGTGTGCCTGGATTGGCACTTTTGTTCTAGTTTTGGCTTGGCTTGACTTGGTAAGACTAGTCTTCAGAACTTGCCCCACTCCATCTGAGTGGAAGCGTGGCCTGATCACCCATGGTATGCCTGGATTGGCACTTTTGTTCTGGTTTTGACTTGACTTGGTAAGACTATTCTTTGGAACTTGCCCCACTCCATTTGAGTGGAAGCGTGGCCTGATCACCCACAGTGTGCCTGTATCGTCACTTTTGTTCTGGTTTTGTCATGACTTAAATTGCCGGATAATTTGGTTTTGGTTTTGACTTGGCTTAAATTTCTTGGTACTCGGATTTTGAATTTCGTGGTATTCTGATTTTGGTTTGGTATAAACGATAGAAGTGTGCGTGTATAAACGATAGAAGTGTGCGTGTGCGCCTTCTTTACCCATTCTTTGTTTTTTTTTTTTTTTTTTTTTT
>NW_016806691.1:1215647-1217785 GCF_001698545.2 Rhinopithecus bieti
CCGGATCTCAGCTCACTGCAAGCTCCGCCTCCCGGGTTTACGCCATTCTCCTGCCTCAGCCTCCCGAGTAGCTGGGACTACAGGCGCCCGCCTCGTCGCCCAGCTAGTTTTTTGTATTTTTAAGTAGAGACAGGGTTTCACCGTATTAGCCAGGATGGTCTCGATCTCCTGACCTCGTGATCCGCCCGTCTCGGCCTCCCAAAGTGCTGGGATTACAGGCTTGAGCCACCGCGCCCGGCCCCGCTACAGTCCTATTATTTTATGGTTATTATAAGTGTACCAGGACTCTAAAAGAAACTTGTTTGTATAATGCTATTCTATCCAAGGTATGCAGCCCAGGAAATAACCAGCCTGATGTGTGTTATGACCCATTTTAAGCCTCCCATGATCACAGTTTTTAAAATAAAATTAAGGACTGGTCCTTTTCTAAGTGACACAGTAAAGTAATAGCTAAAACAGAAGAAAGAGGGGTCCCAAAAAATGTAACCTTAAAATTTGACATCTGTGTTGCTATTAATACTAAGCAGCATGGGATGGGATGTGGTTCTCTAGATTAAGAAAAAAGTTACACAGCAAAAAGTAAGTATATCTGTCAAGAATCAAATTTATGTGAAATGTGTCAATACTGGTCTTGTGTCATTTGGGCTACTTAAAAATAAACAAATAAATAAAAAAGATCCTGTTTGGCTCCAAAAAGGAAAAGTCAGCCCCTCCTGCATGAGTGGGAGCTGCAACCCTTTAGAATTGGTAATCACAAACCCCTCAGACCCTGAAGCCATATTTAAAAATTAGTTCCCAGTGCTAGGAGGATTTAAAACTCTTATAATAAAAGTTATAATAGTAATAAGAACCTGCTTACTGCTCCCTTGTTTGCTACCTGTACTTTTCAAATGATAAAAGAGCTTCATCACTACCTTAGTTCATCTAAATGCTTCAGCACAAGTGTACTACATGAATCACTATCAATCTATTGCACAAAAGACATACATAGCAAAATAAGAGAACTCCCACTAATAAAGAGTGTGAGTCTCAAAAGGGGGGAATGAGGAAAGAGAGAGAACCTCTCATATTGTTTTATATTGTTTTACACTCACTACCTGTTTTAAGAAAAAAACAATGAAGTAAAACCAAAGACAGGCAGCCTGGCGCCAAGCCTGGAACCAGACCTGGATCTGCCTGACCTAAACCCAGTAGTTAAAAATCAACCCATGACTTAGAAACCAATGTTCCTGACATTGTATAGAAGGACATTGTGAAACTCCCTGCCCTGTTCTGTTTCTCTCTGACTACCAGTGCATGAAACCCCTGTCATGTATCCCCTAGATTGCTTAATCAATCACAACCCTTTCATGTGAAATCTTTAGTGTTGTCCCTTAAAGGGGACAGAAATTGTGCACTTGGGGAGCTCGGATTTTAAGGCAGTAGCTTGCTGATGCTCCCAGCTGAATAAAGCCCTTCCTTCTACAATTCGGTGTCTGAGAGGTTTTGTCTGCAGCTTGTCCTGCTACATATTTTTTAAAAATCTAGCTTTTTGTCCTCTTAGTGTTATATTTCAGGGTTCTTTATATATTCTGAACACAAGTTTTATCAGATATATGTTTTCAAATATTTTCTCCTTTTTTCCTTAACTGTATCTTTTGAAAATCAATAAATTTTAATTTTCAGAAAGTTCAGGTTAAGTTAAAGTGTTAAAGTTTGTGCTTTATGGCCTATTTAAGAAATATGAAGAGTTACCCAATTGAAGGTCAAAAAGATTTTCTCCAACGTTTTCTTCTATAAATTCTGAAGTTTTGCTGGGCATGGTAGCTCACACCTGTAATCCTAGCACTTTGGGAGGCCAAGGCAGGCGGATCACTTGAGGTCAGGAGTTTGAAACCAGCCTGGCCAACATGGTGAAACCCTGTCTCTACTAAAAATACAAAAAAAAAATTAACGAGGTGTGGTGGCACATGCCTGTAATCCCAGCTACTTAGGAGGCTGAAGCAGGAGAACTGCTTGATCCCGGGAGGCAGAGGTTGCAGTGAGCTGAAATCACGCTACTGTGCTCCAGCCTGGGCAACAGAATGAGACTCTGTCTTCTGTCTTTAAAAAAAAAATTGAAGTTTTAGCTTTTTTTTTTTTTTTTTTTTTTTTTTTTT
>NW_016806691.1:1221510-1248374 GCF_001698545.2 Rhinopithecus bieti
GGGCGACAGAGTGAGACTCCGTGTCTAAAAGAAAAGGAAAGAAGAGGAGAGGAGAGGAGAGGAGAGGGGAGGGGAAAGGAGAGGGGAGGAGAGGAGAAGGGAGGGGAAAGGAGAGGAGAGGGGAGGGGAGGGGAGGAAAATTATTTAGCCATTGAATTAGAAGTCCTGTTAGTATAAAACTACCATTAGTGTACTGATCTGTTTGCAGCCATTGTATCATGCTATGTCTAATGCATTATTGTGTATATACTTTTCAAGAGCTTGTGAAATCTGATATATTAGAACTGTGACGTGTGATTGGTTACAAGAGTAATTGGTTAAACTTGGCCACCATGTTGGCCAAACGAATTACTTGCAAATTAAGGGTGCCCAGGACCAGGGTTTCTTGATGGAGGACTTTTAGTCCTGGGAGAGTCCTAGGCAAAGGGGTACTCTAACTTTTCCCTAAGTTTCGTCAACTTTTAAGTGTCAGAAAAATATTTGTTGCAAAAAGATATTAACTATAAAGGTTAAACCAAATTCAAGTTAAACATTTTTAACAAGAATCCTTTGTAAGTGATGCTTTGTAATTCATATGCATTACATCATGATGAACATAACATTTGGTTGTCCTTTGATTATTGTTGCTAAGCTTTAAGTGTTGACTGCCTGATCCTTCTATTTTGTTTTTCTCTTTGAGATCAATAGCTTATTTTAGGGTGTTGATACTTTGACAAACTTCAGATTGTCCTTGTCTGAATCAGTTATTTCATCAGGAGTGGGGACAAAGGTGATTGTTTTTCTAATTCTGTATTTCTTCCTATATTTATAAGCTGCTGTTATTCTGTAAAGAGGAGCTCTCCCTCATTTTCTAAGGCTAATTGGCCACTGTGAGGAGTGCTTAATTCTTACTGTTTAATTACAATTTGCAGAGTAAGGAGTTAGTGTAACAGCCACCTCCAGTGATGACAAATGTGGTTGTTTTGTTATGTTTTGTTTGATTTTCTTTTTTGTTGATTCACCAGGAACTGTGAAGAGTCAGATTTTACCCTACTTCAAAGTGAACAAGCTGGCCTTCCAGTTATATTTTTTATCTCTGATGCAGAAGTCTCATATATTTTACCAGTGCTAGTAAAAGATACAAGATTCCTGCATCAGAGATAAAAAATAATAATTTATTACTCACACAAGAACAGTAGTCAGAGTACCAACATTTTTTCCCACCAATTCCCAACCACCAATTCATACAGAATGATTAGAAGAGAATGACAGCTGCATGCACTGTGGGTTGTGTACAGAAGAGAAATGCAGAGCTTAGAGTACTGGAATCTTTTATAATGAAAAAGCTTGACTTTTCCAAAAGCTTGACTGCTTTTGCTCCAAAGGAGGACATTGTCTTTTTATTCTTGACAGTAACCATGCCTACCCTTTGCTCCAGAGGGAGACATTATTTCTGTCTTCCAAGGCTGTTCACTACTCAAACGTCCTCAAAAAGGTAGTTCAGAATGTCTTCACTCACAAGACGTGTATAAGTGTGAGAGACCATGAGTATCATTACGTGCTAGTTGTTATCCATCCTGGCATAAACCAATGGCAGTCAGGCTTCTTTGCTGTCTGGCTTCTGGTTGGATTAGCCAGATAACAATCAGCAAGGGACTGGAAAGGGGGTTAGGGTATTTATTCCCATCTCTCCACCCCATTGTCTCCCACCTTGCTGCAGTTCTGGTTCTGGCTGCATTCTATAGTTACATTTCTTATGAGAGGACCCTCTTTCAGGCTACACACTCTTTCTAGGCTCATTCTCTCCCATATCTCCTTTAGGCCTACAGGTGGTAAAAGTATATCATTGTTGCCAGATTCTGTCCCTTATTGTGTTCTCATAACCTTGCCTATATCTCTGTTAACAATCCCTTCAGTACACTTTCTTCAGTAACACTTTCTAAATATACTTTCTGTTTCTTGCCAGGATCCTGACAGGAACTTACAGATTTAGTTAAGTTTCAAAAGAGAAAAGTTAGAAATTAATAGAGCCACAGGTTAGAAAAGTAGTAGTTTAACAAAAAATGATTTTAGAATATAGAAATATTATCCTGATATGCTAATATATGCTAATATATTTGCTAATCAAGGTTTATAATTTATCATCTAAGGTTGGTATCATATAAAGAAAGGTAATAATGTAATTTATTACATTAGCAGGAAAAATAGTAAGAATCATGTGAACATAGCAATAGACACCAAAAAGGATTTAATCAAATTAAAAGTCAAGGAAAATGAAGTATAAAGGGTGTTTTATAAATGAAGAGCCTTAGAATGAATTGTAAAATTCATTTAAAATAATTTCTTTAAACCAAACCATCATAAATAACAGAAAAACACTGCAGCACTGCTGTTTGAAGTCTGATCCCCTGACCACCTGAAACAGGATCACCTAGCACATTTGTTGAAAACACAGATCCCTGGCTTCCACCCTGAGCTACTGAACACATTTTTGAATCTGAATTTTTTATTTCTTTTTTTTTTTTTTGAGACGATGGAGTCAATCCGGCTGACGCCCAGGCTGGAGTGCTATATCTGAGCGGGATCTCGACTCACTGCAACTCCGCCTCCCGGGTTTACGCCGATATCTCCTGGCCTCAGACTCTCAAGTAGCGTGAACTATCAGAGCGCACCGCCACCTTCGGCACCGGCTAGTTTTTTGTATTAGTAGATATTATGAGACGATATGTAATTCACCGTGTCAGCCAGGAATGGTCCGGAATCTCACTAGACCCGTGACCAGCCGAATCCGGCCTACCCATAAAGTGACGGGAATATACAGGGCTGAGCCACCGCGCTAAACCGCGATTATGATCTGAATTTTAACCAGCATCTCAGGTTTCAGGTATTCTTAGAACCCACTGTAGTATGTCATTCTTTTTTTATTCTTTTTTTATATTTTTTAAGAGATGGCGTTAGCCATAGACTGTCTAATGTAAATCGGAAGCTCATCAGCAAAGTAAAGTCAATCAATACCACCTATGGTTAACCTCCCAAGTGTTAGAGTGATAGACAGGCAGGTGGAAAACCACCCCATGCCCCAAGTGACCATCTATTAGTAATAAGTTTAAATAATACATTCTTGAAAAGTTCGAATGTTAAAAATCAAATGTACAGCATCAGATTCAGATAAAAACAGATGGTTCCTGGTTCCACTTATACTCCAACCCCTGAGATACTGATCGCTCAAAATTCAGATGGTAATGTTAACATATTCTGTTTTAATTTCTGGTGGTTATATGTCCATAATCTGATGTTAATAAATCATTAGTTGCTTACTAAAACATAATCAAAATGAACAGGCTCCGTATACCAACTTTAGGAAAAACAATGTGCTTAGAAGTGCTGTAAAACTTAGATGAACAGAGAAAAAGGAAACAGTCTAATATATAGGGGAAAATAAAATACGCTGAACTTATTTTTAATTTAATTTTTTTTTTTTTTTATTTATTTTTTCTTTATATTGCTTTTGTTGCCCAGACTGGAGTGCAATGGCATGATCTCAGTTCACTGCAGCCTCTGGCTCCCAGGTTCAGGGATTCTCCTGCCTCAGGCTCCTGAGTAGCTGGGATTACAGGCGCCCGGCCACCATGCCCAGCTAATTTTTGTATTTTTATTAGAGACAGGGTTACACCATGTTGGCCAGGCTGGTCTCTAACTCCTGAGCTCGTGATCTACCCATCTCGGACTCCCAAAGTGCTGGGATTACAGGCGTGAGCCACCGCACCTGGCCTCGTTGTCACTTTTTATTTATTTTATTTTTATTTATTATTATTATTTTTTGAGATGGAGTCTCGCTGTCTCCCAGGCTGGAGTGCAGTGGCGCAATCTCGGCTCACTGCAAGCTCTGCCTTCCGGGTTCACGTCATTCTCCTGCCTCAGCCTTCGGAGCAGCCGGGACTACAGGCGCCCGCCACCACGCCTGGCTATTTTTTGTATTTTTAGTAGAGATGGGGTTTCATGGTGTTAACCAGGATGGTCTTGATCTCCTGACCTCTTGATCCACCTGCCTCGGCCTCCCAAAGTGCTGGGATCACAGGCGTGAGCCACCGCGCCGGGCCTTATTGTCACTTTTTAATGTGGCATGTATGTTTAGCTAAAAGCACTAGAGATAATACTTAGATAAAAATACAGAGGATAAGGGCTGGGCGTGATGGCTCATGCCTGTCATCCTAGCACTTTGGGAGGCCAAAGCGGGTGGATCATGAGGTCAGGAGATGGAGACCCTCCTGGCTAACGCTGTGAAATCCCGTCTCTACTAAAAATACCAAAAAAAAAAAAAAAAAAAAAAAAAAAAAAAAATTAGCTGGGCATGGTGGCAGGCACCTGTAGTCCCAGCTACTTGGGAGGCTGAGGCAGGAGAATGGCGTGAACCTGGGAGGTGGAGCTTGCAGTGAGCCGAGATTGTGCCACTGCACTCCAGCTGGGGCGACAGAGCGAGACTCTGTCTCAAAAAAAAGAAAAAATATATATACACACACACACATATATATATAGGGAGAGGATAAGGTAAATACTCAAAAATCAATAGCATCTTCTATTTTCTACTGACCCAGGCTTAGGGAATACAATAATTTTTTTTTCTCCTCTCTGTCGCCAGGCTGGAGTGCAGTGGGGTAATCTCAGCTCACTGCGACCTCTGCCTCCTGGGTTCAAGCTGTTCTCTTGCCTCAGCCTCCCGAGTAGCTGTGACTACAGGTGCGCACCACCATGCCCAGCTAATTTTTGTATTTTTAGTAGAGATGTGGTTTCACATCTCTACTAAATGTTGAGGGTGGTCTTGATGTTGGCCAGGGTGGTCTCGATCTTTTGTCCTCCTGATCCACCTGCCTTGGCCTCCCAAAGTAAAATAATTTTATGGAGTACAATGAAACAAATACTTGGATAACTAACTTTGAGGGGAAAGAAGGTTATTTTGAAATTGTAGGAAGAAAATAAATGAGTGAAAGAGTCATAATTTGCTTCTAATGTTAAAGGCTAAATGCAATAGAAATAACAATTTTCATATTAATGTACCAGTTAAAGCACTACCTTTAATAAAAAGAGCCTTTTATTAAAGGCTCTTTAGGATTTTATACAAGTTGGTGACACATTGGTAAAGAAATTGCTTTGAAAATAAAAGGTCAGATACCAAAATATTAATGTTTATTTTATTTTATTTATTTATTTTTAAAAACAGTCTTACTCTATTGCCCAGGCTGAAGTGCAGTGGCACAATCACAGCTCACTGCAGCTTCCACCTCTGGGCTCAAACCATCCTCCCACTTCAGCCTCCTGAGTAGCTGAGACTACAGGCATGCACCACCACACTTGGCTAAATTTTGTTTAATTTTTATGCTAGAGTACCAATACCAGATACTGTTTTACAAAATGGAAATAATCCAAATCAGTTGTTATTAAATCAAATCCATGGAGAATGTAATAAAATATATTTCAAAAATAAATCCCAACTATCATAAGAATTTAGTATGTGACAAGTCAAAGGCAAAACAATTGCTAGTCCTGGCGTGAAGGATTTGAATGAGGTGGAAGTCTGAGATATCTCTCTTGCTGTCAGATGAATTCCATCAGGTGACAGGTGTCCTACATAATCTGGGAGATGTGTCACAAGTGGCAATTAGAGATATATATTTTGGCAATTGGAGACATCCAGTGTTTTGTGGTTACTAATAAAAAAAATTAAATTAGTAATATTAAAATATTTTTACAATGTGAAGTTCACTGATAAAGGCCAAGTCAAACATTAGGAAGAACAAAAGTAAATCAGAAACAAAGTAGCAAGTGAGTCACAGGACAACTCAAACTATCCAGGCAGTTTTTACCAATGTTCCTTGCAAGTTACTTGGGATACATTTTATTCACATGTTCATATATGAGTGAATTTCATCTGAGGATGTTTTAAAAGCACCGATTGGCCTGGCCTGGGCACAGCGGCTCATGTTTGTAATTCCAGCACTTTGGGAGGCCAAGGCGGGTGGATCACCTGAGGACAGGAGTTGGAGACCAGCCTGGCCAACATGGTGAAACCCCTGTCTCAACTAAAAATTCAAATATTAGCCAGGTGTAGTGTGATTACAGGTGTGCGCCTGTAATCACAGCTACTTGGGAGGCTGAGGCAGGAGAATCACTTGAACCTGGGAGGCAGAGGTTGTAGTGAGCCAAGATCGTGCCATTGCATTCCAGCCTGGGCGATACAGTGAGACTCCGTCTCAAAAAAAAAAAAAAAAAAAAAAGAACCGATTGACTTCTGACAGAAAGTGACAAAAAACAATTAACATTTAATAAATATTTATGGGTCAATTAGTTTAACAGTATGAAGGGATGGTACATCTCACACCATATACATCAAAATAAGCTCTAGGATTCCTGCACCAAGATAGCTGACTAGACACAGCCAGGAGGAGCATCTCCCACCAAGGAACCAGATCTTCAGAGGGAAGGCATTGAGAGGGAGTAGAGGGAAGACACAGAGGCGGGCTGAAGGGAGAGGAAGCTGGGAACCCTGTGTGGGGCTACCACTGCTTCTTGCCTGTGAGTTCAATAGGCAAGAAGCAACTCTCTCTTGTTATGGACCTCTGGAATCCTAGCAAGAGGAGACCCCTCTACCATTAGGGATACTTGAATTGGCAGGGAAAGCTGCCTAAGGAAGTGGTAGAGCCAGAACTCCAGCTGGAGAGGAGCTCAGAGGATTTGGTGAGGGAGTGTCTGGAGACACCAGGGACACCCATCCTGTCAGCTCCTGTATCATTTTATTGTGATTCATAGCTTCCTTAGATTGGGTTTCCGTGTTCTCCTGAATCTGATCTTCCTTCCTATCTGTATTCTGAATCCTATTTCTGTCATTTTAGCCATCTCAGCCCAGTTAAGAACCCTTGCTAGAGAACTAGTGTGATTGTTTGGAGAAAATAAAGTTTGACTTGCTCCCATAGGATACTTTAGCCCTGGGTGAACTGTTAGACCTGAACTCTTAATGGTGGTCTTACCCATGAGATGAGGCTAGTTGGACCTGGACAGCCCTTGCTCTGCTGGCCTCTCCTGGGGCCCCAGCCTGGCCGTGTCTGCTTGCATGGCAGCCCCCAAGTACCTCTTGAGGGCTGCATCATAGCTTCTGCACTGGCACATCAGGCCTGACTAGCAGAGTGCTCCAGCAGAGCTGCCCATAAACACACAGCAGCCCACCTGGGCCCTCCTCTCACTACAGCCTCCTCCATCTGCCTTGCATTCAGGCACTCGCCCATAGCTATTCCCTCTCCTCACAACACTTTTGCCAGTTTTTGGGGGTATTGTGTCTAGAGGTCCCTAGTCTTCCCTTTTCCATCCAGCACATACGTGCACATACTATCCTCCATGCCAGTGCTGCCAGAGTGAGTGAACCCTAACTTCCCTCTTCCCCACTGCACCAACATTGGTCATGAGAGTATTGGCAGCACAGGTCCCACGGTAGTGTTACATGCACGAGCATGCACACAGTCCCTGTACCCACCAGTGCCCTGCCCCTGTGTTAACACCACCAGTAAGAACACATGCACAGTCACTGGCAGGAGCCCCACCCCCTTAGTCGTACTGCTACCACTGCTGCTGCAAACACTCACATGAAGGCCAGTACCCCAGCACCCACTAACGTCCTGCTGCAGCTGACCAGGATGTACTCTGTTGTGCTGCTGCTGACACTGCTGCTGACACGTGCAAACGAGGACTGATCTGACTGCCACTGCTCCACAAAGTGCTTTGACTGGCACCATCCATTGCAGTGTTGTGACCAGCAATCTGGGAGCATTTTGGTCCCTCCAGTGCAACAGGTTCCTAAACTTGAGGAGCCAGAGAACAAAGCTAGGGTCTGATACCAGTACCCCAAAGTTAGAGCATGCAGTCAGGAGTCCTGAGCTGAGCCTTGCCCCACTAAGACCTTCCAATAATGAAAACAGTCCACTGAACCCTCCTTATACCACAATCAAACCCCCAATGTCATCAAACAAGATAAAAGAAAAAAAAAGTCCATCCAAAGGATAGCAACTTCAGACATTGAAGGAACATCACCCCACACAAATAAGAAAGAACCAGTGCAAGAACTGTAACAATTCCAAAAGCCAGAGTGTCTTATTTTCTCCAACCAATCATACTAGTTCTCCAGCAAGGGTTCTTAACTGGACTGAGATAGCTAAAATGACAGAAATGGGATTCAGAATACAGATAGGAAGGAAGATCATTGAGATTCAGGAGAACACTGAAACCCAATCTAAGGAAGCTATAAATCACAATAAAATGATACAGGAGCTGACAGACAAAATAGCCAGTATAGAAAAGAATGTAACTAACCTGAGCTGAAAAACACTCTACAAGAATTTCATAATGCAATTTCAAGTGTTAACAGCAGAATAGACCAAGCTGAAGAAAGGATCTCATAGTTTAAAGACTTGCTTTCTGAAATAAGACAGACAAGAATAACAAGAAAAGAATACAAAAGAATGAAAAACTCTAAGAAATATGGTACTATGTAAAGAGACTGAATCTACAACTCATTGGCATCCCTGCAAGAGAATAGGAAAAATTGAAGCAACGTGAAAACATATTTCAGAATATCATCTGTGAGAACTTCCCCAACCTGGCTAGAGAAGCCAATATTCAAATTCAGGAAATACAAGAACTCCTGAAAAATACTTGACAAGAAGATAATCCCCAAGACACACAATCATAAGATTCTTCAAGGTTGAAATGAAAGAAAAAATGTTAAAGGCAGTTGAAATAAAAGAAAAAAGTGTTAAAGGCAGTCAGAGAGAAAAGACAGGTCACCTACAAAGGGAAGCCCATCAGACCTCTCAGTAGAAACTCTACAAACCAGAAGTGAACGGGGGCCTATATTCAATATTCTTAAAGGAAAGAAATTCCAACCAAAAATTTCATATCTGACCAAACTAAGCTTCATAAGCGAAGGAGAAATAAAATCATTTTCAGACAACCAAATGCTGAGGGAATTTTTACCACCAGACCTACCGTACAAGAGCTCCTGAAAGAAGTAGTAACATGGAAAGGAAAGACCATTACCAGCCATTACAAAAACACATTTAAGTACACAGACCAGTGACAATATAAAGCAACCACACAAACAATTCAGCAATAAATAGCTAGCAACATGATGACAGGATCAAATCAAGGCAAATCAATACTAACCTTGAATGTAAATGGGCTAAATGCCCCAATAAAAAGGCACTGCAAGTAGTAAGCTGGAAAAAAAAAAAAAAAAAAAAAAAAAAAAAAAAAAAAAAGAAGCAAAACCCAATGATGTGCTGTCTTCAAGAGACCCATTTCACATACAATGACACCCACAGGCTCAAAATAAAAGGATAGAGAAAAATATACCACCAAATAGAAAATAGAAAAAAGCAGGAATTGCCATCCTAATTTCAGACAAAACAGATGTCAAACCAACAAAGATCAAAAAAGACAAAGAAGGGCATTACATAATGGTAAAGGGCTCAATTCAACAATATCTAATTATCCTAAATATATATGCACCCAACACAGGATTCATAAAGCAAGGCCTTAGAGACCTTCAAAAAGACTTAGACTACCACACAATAAGAGTGGGAGACTTCAACACCCCACTGATAGTATGAGATCATTGAGGCAGAAAATTAACAAAGATACTGAGAACTTGAACTCAGCACTGGACCAAATGGACCTGAAAGACATCTACAGAACTCTCCACCCAAAAACAATAGAATATACATTCCTCTCATTTGCACATGGCACATACTTTAAACTCGACCACATAATTGGACATAAAACAATCCTCAGAAAATTTGAAAAACCTGAAATAATACCGTCCACACACTTGGACCACAGTGCAATAAAAATGGAATTCAATATGAAGAAAACACCTCAAAGCCATACATTTACATGAAAATTAAACAACCTGCTCCTGAATAACTTTTGGCAAATAATAAAATTAAAGGAAAAATCAGGAAGTTCTTCAAAACTAATGAGAACAAAGATATAATATACCAGAATCTCTGGGACACAGCTAATGCTGTGTTAAGAGGGAAATTTATAGCACTAAATGCCCACATCAAAAAGTTAGAAAGATCTCAAATTAACAACCTAACATTACAACTAAAAGAATAAGAGAAGCAGGAGCAAACCAACCCCAAAGCTAGCAGAAGACAAGAAATAATCAAAATCAGAGCTGAACCAAAGGAGATTGAGACATGAAAAACCACTCAAAAGATTAATGAATGCAGGAGCAGTTTTTTTTTTTGAACAAAATGAGTAAGACAGATAGACTGCTAGCTACAGTAACAAAGAACATGCAAGAGAAAATGCAAATAAATACAATCAAAACAAAGGGGATATTACCACTAACCCCACAGAAATACAAATAATCATCAGAGACTATTATGAACATCTCTATGCACACAAACTAGAAAATCTAGAAAAAATGGATAAATTCTTGGACACATACACCCTCCCAAGACTGAATCAGGAAGAAACCAAATCCCTGAACAGACCAAAATTGAATCAGTAATAAATAGCCCACCAACCAAAATAAGCCCTGGACAGTCAGAGTCCCAGCCAAATTCTACCAGATGTACAAAGTAGAGCTGGTACCATTCCTACTGAACTTTTCCAAAAAAAGTTTCTATGAGGCCAGCATCATCCTGATACCAAAATCTGGCAAAGACACAACAACAATAAAAAAAACTACAGGCCGTAGCTGGGTGTTGTGGTGTGCACCTGTGATCTCAGCTACTCGGGAGGCTGAGGCAGGAAAATCGCTTGAAACCAGGAGGTGGAGGTCTCAGTGAGCCGAGATTGTGCCACTGCACTCCAGCTTCTGTGACAAGAGCAAAACTCGGTCTCAAAAAAAAAAAAAAAGAAAGAAAGAAAAAGAAAACTACAGGCCAATATCCTTGATGAACAATTGATGCAAAAAACCTCAATAAAATACTAGCAAATTTTATCCAGCAGCCCCTCAAAAATCTAAGCCACCACAATCAAGTAGCAATAATATAGAAAGGAATTATTTCTGGGATGCAAGGCTGGTTCAACATATACAAATCAATAAACATGATTCATCACATAAACAGAACTAAAGACAAAAACCATATGATCATCTCAATAGATGCAGAAAAGGCTTTTGATAAAATTCAATATCTCTTCATGTTAAAAATTTTCAATAAACTAGGTACTGAAGGAACATACTTCAAAGTAATAAGAGCCATATATGACAGACCCACAGCCAACATCATACTGAATGGGCAAAAGGTGGAAGCATTCCCCTTGAAACTGGCATAGGACAAGGATACTCTCTCTTATCACTCCTATTCAACATAGTATTGGAAGTCCTAGCCAGCGCAATCAGGTAAGAGAAAGAAATAAAAGGCATACAAACAGGAAAAGATAAAGTCAAACTATCCTTGTTTACAGACGGCACGATTCGATATGTAGAAAACCCCATAGTCTCACCCTCAAAGCTCCTTCAGCTGATAAACAACTTCAGCCAAGTTTCAGGATACAAAATCAACGAACAATAACCATTAGCATTCCTATACACCAACAACAGCCAAGATGAGAGCCAAATCACGATGGCAACCCCATACACAATTGCCACAAAAAGAATAAAACACCTAGGAATACAGCTAACCAGGGAGGTGAAAGATCTCTATAATAAGAATCACAAAACACTGCTGATAGAAATCAGAGATGACACAAACAAATGGAAAAACATTCCATACTTATGAATGGAAAGAATCAATATTGTTAAAATGGCCATACTGCCCAATGCAATTTACAGATTCAGTGCTATTCCTATCAAACTACCAATAACATTCTTCATGGAACTAGAAAAAACTATTTTAAAATTCATGTGGAACCAAGAAAAGAGCCTGAATGGCCAAGGCAATCCTACTCAAAAAGAACAAAGAGGCATCATTCTACCCAACTTAAAACTATGCTAAAGGGCTACAGTAACCAAAACAGCAGGATGCTGATACAAAAACTGACATACAGTCCATGGAACAGAATAGAGAGCCCAGAAATAAGGTTGCACACCTAAAACCATCTGATCTTCGACAATACTGACAAAAACAGGCAATTAGGAAAGGACTCCACTTTCAATAAATGGTGCTGAGATAACTGGCTAGCCATATGCATAAGATTGAAACTGGACCCCTTCCTTACACCATACACAAAAATCAACTCAAGATGAATCAAAGACTTAAATATAAAACCCCAAACTATAAAAACCCTGGGAGACAACCTAGGCAATACCATTGAGGACACAGGAATGAGCAAAGATTTCATGAGAAAGATGCCAAAAGCAATCACAACAAAAGCAAAAATTGACAAATGGGACCTAATTAAACTAAAGAGTTTTTGCACAACAAAAGAAACTGCCAATGGAGTAGACAACCTGCAGAATGGGAGAAAATACTTGCAAACTATGCATCTGACAAAGGTCCAATATCTAGCATCTGTAAGGAAAAACAAACTTACAAGAAAAAACAACCCCGTTAAAAAGTAGGCAAAGGATACGAACAGACAATTTTCAAAAGAAAACATACATGCAGCCGATACATGTATGAAAAAAAGCTCAATTTACTAATCATTAGGGAAATGCAAATCAAAACGCAATGAGATACCATCTTACATCAGCCAGAATGGCTATTTAAAAGTCAAAAAATAACAGATGCTGGCAAGGTTGCAGAGAAAAGGGAATGCTAATACACTGTTGGTGGGAGTGTAAATTAGTTTAATAATTGTTGAAAGCAGTGTGTTGATTCCTCAAAGAACTAAAATAGAACTACCATTTGACTCAGCAATCTCATTACTGGGTATATATCCAAAGGGACATAAAGTCATTCTATCATAAAGACACATGCACACATATGTTCACTGCAGCACTATTCACAATGGCAAAGACATAGAATGAATTTAAATGCCCATCAATGGAAGAATGGGTAAAGAAAATGTGTTACATATACACTACAAAAAGGAATGAGATCATGTCATTTGCAGGAACATGGATAGAGCTAGAGGCCATGACCCTTAGCAAACTAATGCAGGAACAGAAAACCAAATACCACAGGTTCTCATCTATAAGTTGGAACGAAATGATGAGAACACATGGACAAAAGGAGGGGAACGACATACATGAGGGCCTACCAGAAGGGTAGAGGTTGGGAGGAGGAAGAAGAGCAGAAAAAATAACTCTAGTACCTGGGTGATGAAATAATCTGTTCACCAAACCCTTGTGACACAAGATTACCTATATAACAAACCTGCACATGTACCCTTGAACCTAAAATAAAAGTTAAAAAACAAAATAAAAAACCTAAATAGATGAAGACAAAATGTTTTCCAAAGTCCATAAAGCAAATAAATTGTGTATCTATGCAACTTTGTTGGGGAAAAATAAGTTCTTCATCTTCAATGACATGTTGAATACTGGAAATCTTATAAGTATGTTTAAATAAATATAAGAAACTCAATTAGGTATAGCAAAATACATATCAGTTAGAAAGCAACAAAATATAAAACCATATGGCAAATCTTTTAAGAATGTACCCTTTAAAGAAATGATACAAATATGCTAGACCAATAAATACCAATAAAACTCTTTTAGGATAATTTATAGAATGTGACTACACAGTAACTGTGAAATTACTTAAAAAGTCAAAGGGTCAAAGGTACAAAACATTTATATACTATATGCTAAATGACCAGAGAAGATAATTTATTGACAAAGAAATATACACTCTAAGTCACAACACGAAAAATTCCAATTTGGTAGCAATTAAAGCAAAGCAAAATAAAGATACAACCACATTTCTACATAACTATCTAAGATAAATCAAACCAACAACACAGCATTGGTGAACTGTTGAAAAATAAATATATTGCTGGTAATCCTTGAGGACTTTGCTGAGACTCTAGAGCAGTGGTTACAAAAGTCTTTTATGTAGCAATTTTGTTTTGAGCACTAAATCCTATATATGATATAAATATAATGAGATTTATATATATTTATATATGATATATATTTATATGATATATATTTATATATAGATATATAGATGATTTGTATATATAGATGATATAAATGAAAACAAAAATCAGATGTATGTTTCTCTACAGTAGATGTATGTTAGAGTACTGAAAATTGAAAATAACTCAACGATGGGTGGAATAATTGTTGAATAAACCATGATAATTTTCCAAAATATATATACATATTTTTCAATAGCTTTTCCAGTACAAGTGGTTTTTGGTTACATGGATGAATTGTGTAGTGGTGAAGTCCAAGATTTTAGTGCACTTGTCACCCCAATAGTTTACATTGTACTCAATATGTAGATTTTTTACTCCCCACCTCCCTTCCATTTTACCCTCTTCTAAGTCTCCAATGTTATATCACTCTGTATGCATTTATGTACTCATAACTTAGCTTTCACTTACAAGTGAGAACATACAGTATTTGATTTTTCATTCCTGAGTTACTTCACTTAGAATAATGGCGTCCAGCTCCAACCAAGTTGCTTCAAAAGACATTATTTTATTTCTTTTAATGGCTGAGTAGTATTCCACAGCATATATACACCACATTTTCTTTATTCACTCATCAGTTGATGGGCACATAGGTTGGTTCCATATCTTTGGAATTGTGAATTGAACTGTGATAAACACATGCATACAAATGTCTTTTGATATAATGCCTGACTTATATTCCTTTGGGTAGATGCCCAGTAGTGGTATTGCTGGGTTAAATGGTAGATCTACTTTTAGTTCTTTGAGAAACCTCCATTCTGTTTTCCATAGAGGTTGTAATGTTCCCTTTCCACCACATCCACACCAACATCTTTTTTTAAAATTTTTTTATTTTTCAATAATGGCCATTCTGGCTCAGGCAAGGTGGTATCTCACTGTGGTTTTTATTTGCATTTCCCTGATGATTAGTGATGTTGAGTATTTTTTCATATCTTTGTTGGCCATCTGTATATCTTCTTTTGAGAAGTATCCACAACATTTGCCCACTTTTTTGATGGGATTATTTGTTTTTTTTCTTGCTGATTTGTTTGAGTTCCTTGTAGATTCTGGATGTTAGTCCTCTGTCAGATGCATAGTTTGCAAATATTTTACACCATTCTGTGGGTTGTCTGCTTATGCTGATGATTATTTCTTTTGCTGTGCAGAAGCTTTTTAAATTTAATTTGGTGCTATTTACATGTTTTGTTTTGTTGCATTCACATTGGGGTCTTGGTCATAAATTCTTTTCTTAGGCCAATGTCCAGAAGAGTTTTTCCCAGGTTTTTTTCTAGAATGTCTTTGGTTTAAGGTCTTAAAGTCTTTAATTCATCTTTAGTTGATTTTTGTATATGCTGAGAAACAGGGGTCCAGTTTCATTCTTCTACATGTGGCTTGCCAGTTATTCCAGCACCATTTATTGAATAGGGCATGCTTTCCTCAATTTATATTTTTGTATGTTTTGTCAAAGATCTGTTGGTTGTATTTGGCTTTATTTCTGGGTTCTCTATCCTGTTCAGTTGGTCCATGTATCCACTTTTACACCAGTACCATGCTGTTTTGGTTACCGTAGCCTCATAGTATAATTATGATTTGAAATTAGGTAATGTGATGCCTTTGGATTTGTTCTTTTTGCTTAGGATTGTTTTGGTAACTCAGGCTCTTTGGTTTTTTTTTTTTTATTCCATATGAATTTTAGGATTTTTTTTTCTAATTTTATTAGAAAAATGATGTGAGTATTTTCTTCCCTTTTTTTTTTCCCCCTCTTTTTTGAGACGAGTTCCACTGTTGTTGCCCAGGCTGGAGTGCAATGGCGTGATCTCGGCTCACTGCAACCTCTGCCTCCTGGGTTCAAGGAATTCTTCTGTTTCAGCCTCCCGAGTAGCTGGGATTACAGGCACCCACCACCATGCCAGCTAATTTTTGTATTTTTTAGTAGACACGGGATTTCACCATGTTGGCCAGGCTCATCCTGAACTCCTGACCTAAGGTAATCCACCTGCCTTGGCTTCCGAAAGTACTGGGATTACAGGCATGAGCCACCTAGGCTGGCCTGATGTGGGTATTTTCATAGGAATTGCATTGAATCTGTACATTCCTTTGGGCAGTATGGTCATTTTCACAGTATTGATTCTTCCAATCCAGAGCATGGGATGTATTTCCATTTGTTTGTGTTATCTATGATTTCCTTCAGCAGTGTTTTGTCATTCTCCTTGTAGAGCTTTTTCACCTTCTTGGTTAAGTACACACCTAAGTATTTTATTTTATTATTTTCAGCTAATTGTAAAAGGAATAGAGTTCCTGATTTAATCCTCAACTTGGTCATTGTTGCTGTATAACAGTGCTACTGATTTGTGTACATTGGTTTTCGTAACCTGATACTTCACTGAATTAATTTATCAAATCTAGGAGTCTTCTGGAGGAGTCTTTAGGGTTTTCTAGGTATACAATCATGTCATCGGCAAATAGATAGTTTGACTTCCTCTTTTCCAATTGGTGTGCCCTTTGTTTCTTTCTCTTGCCTGATTAGTCTGACTACCACTTTCAGTACCATGTTGAATAGAAGTGGTGAAAGTGGGTATTCTTGTCCTGTTCTAGTTATTAGGGGGAATGTTTTCAACTTCTCCCCATTCATATGTTGTTGGCTGTGGGTTTGTCATAATAGCTTTTACTGTTTTGAGATATGTCCTTCTATGCCTAGTTTGTTGAGGGTTTTTAATCATAAATGGAAGGTGGGTTTTACCAAATGCTTTCTCTACATTTATTGAGATAATAATATGGTTTTTGTTTTAGATTCTGTTTATGTAGTGAATTACATTTATTGACTTGCATATGTTGAACCATCCCTGCATCCTTGGTATGAAACCCACTTGATCATGGTGAATTTTCTTTCTGATGTGCTGTTGGATTTGGTTTGCTAGTATTTTATTGTGTTGAGAATGTTTGCATCTGTTTATTAGGCATATTGGTCTTTAGTTTTCTTTTTTCATTATGTCCTTACCTGGCTTTGGTATCAGGGTGATATTGGTGTCATAGAATGAATTAGGGAGGATTCCTTCTTCCATAATCATTTGGAATAGTTTCAGTAGGGTTGATACCAATTCTTCTTCCTCTTCTTCTCCTCCTCTTCCTTCTCCTTCCTCCTCCTCCTTCTTTTTCTTCCTTCTTCTTCAACTTCTCCTTCCTCCTCCTTCCTCCTCCTTCCTTCTTCTCCTTCCTCCTTCTTCTCCTTCCTTCTTCCTCTTCTCCTTCCTCCTCCTTCCTCCTCCTTCCTTCTTCTTCCTTCTTCTTCTCCCTCCTCCTCCTCCTCCTCCTTCTTCTTCATGCCCCCCTCCTCCTCCTCCTTCTTTTTTTTTTCTTTTTTGAGACAGAGTCCCACTCTGTCACCCAGGCTGGAGTGCAATGTCATGATCTCAGCTCACTGCAACCTCCGCCTCCTGGGTTCAAGTGACTCTCATGCCTCAGCCTCCCAAGTAGCTGGGACTACAGGAGTGCACCACTACACCTGGCTAATTTTTGTATTTTTAGTGGAGACAGGGTTTCACCTTGTTGGCCAGGCTGGTCTTGAACCCCTGACCTCAGGTGATCCATCTACCTTGGCCTCCCAAAGTGCTGAGATTACAGGCATGAGCCACCACACCCAGCCCGAATTCTTCTTTGAATGCCTGGTTGAATTTGGCTGTGAATCTATCTGGCCCTGGAGTTTTTGTTGTTGTTGGCATTTTTTTTCTGTTACTGATTCAATCTTACTGCTTGTTATTGGTCTGTTAGAGATTTTTATTTCTTCCTAATTCAAGGTAGAAGAGTTGTATGCTTCCAGGAATTTAACCATTTCCTCTAGATTTTCTAGTTTGTGTGCAGAGTTGTTCATAGTCATCTCAAATGATTATTTGTATTTCTGTGGTGTCAGTTGTAATGTCTCCATTTTCATTTCTAGTTGACCTTATTTGAGTTTTCTCTCTTCTTGGTTAATTTAGCTAATGGTCTATCAATTTTGTTTATCTTTTTAAATACCAACTTTTTGTTTCATTGATCTTTTGTATTTTTTGTTTCCATTTCATATAGTTCTGCTTTTATCTTTATTTTTTATTTTCTTCTGCTAGCTTTGGGTTTTTTCCTTGTTGCTCTAGCTCCTTGAGGTGTGATGTGAGGTTGTCAATTTGTGATCTTTCAGGCTTTTTGATGCAGGCATTTAGCACTATAAACTTTTCTCTTAGCACTGCTTTTGCTCTATCCCAGAGGTTTTGATAACTCATGTCACTACTGTCATTCATTTGAAGAATTTTAAAATTCCCATCTTGATTTAATTGTTAACCCAGACATCATTCAGGAGAAGGTTTATTTCCATGTATTTGTATAGTTTTGAGGGTTCCTTTTGGAGTTGATTTCTAATTTTATTCCACTGTGGTCTGAGAAGATACCTGATATAATTCCAATTTTAAAAAGTTTATTGTTTTGTGGCCTATCATATGGCCTATCTTGGAGAATGTTCCATGTGCTGATGAGAAGAATGTATATTCTGTAGTTCCTGTGTAGAATGTTCCATAAATATCTGTTAGGCCCATTTGTTTTAGAGTGAACTTTATTTCTAGTGTTTATTTTTTATTTTCTGCCTCAATGATCTATCCAGTGCTGTCAGTGGAGTGTTGAAGTCCCCTACGATTATAATATTGCTGTTGAGCTCTTTTCTTAGGTCTAATAGTAATTGTTTTATGAATCTGGGAGCTCAAGAGTTAGGTACATATATATTTAGGACTGTAATATCTTTTTGTTGGATCGATTACATTATTATTATATAATGACCTTCTGTGGTCATTATACAATAATAGCTACTCCTGCTTGCTTTTGGTTTCCATTTGCATGGAATATCTTTTTTCACCCCTTTACCTTGAGTCTATATGAATCCTTATGCGTTAGGTGAGTCTCTTGAAGACAGCAGATATTTGATTTGTGATTTTTTAAATCCATTCTGCCAATCTGTAGCTTTTAAGTGGAGCATTTAGAACATTTGAATTCAATGTTAATAATGACTATTCCAGTCATCATGTTGATTGTTACCTAGATACTTTAGTTTCCTCACTGTGTTATTGTTTTATAGGCCCTGTGACTTTTCTGCTTTGAAAAGTTCTATTCTGGTGCACATTGACCTTTTATTTCAAGATTTAGAACTCCTTTTAGCATTTCTTGTAGGGCTAGTCTGGTAGTGACAAGCTCCCTCAGCATTTGCTTGTCTGAAAAGACAACTTCTTTTCTTTTATGACACTTAGTTTTGCTAGATTGAAAATTGTTGACTAACAGCTATTCTGTTTAAAGAGGCTAAAGATAGGACCCCAATCCCTTCTGGCTAGTAAGGTTTCTGCTGAGAAGTCTGCTGTTAGTCTGAAAGGAAAAGCCAAAAGTCTGGAAAATTTATTTGAGGGAATAGTTGAGGAAAACTTCCCTGGCCTTGCTAAAGATTTAGACATCCAAATACAAGAAGCTCAAAGAATTCCTTGGAGATTCATTGCAAAAAGGACATCAGCAATGCATACAGTCATCAGGCTGTCTAAAGTCATCATGAATGAAAACTTCTAAGAGCAGTGATACAAAAGCATCAGGTAACCTACAAAAGAAAAAAAAAAAAACAAACTTTCCTCTGCATATTTGTAATCCCCCTAAATGTGTCCCTTTCATTTCCAAAATTCTGGGTTGTTTTCTTAAAATACATATATCCTTTTAAAATTTTCAATCCATATCCTGAAATGTTTTTAAATTTTATTTATGTTGATTTTCACATTTCTCTTGTATCTTCTTGAGTAACTTATTAATCAAATTTTTGAATTCTTTATCTGGTATTTCAGATTTCTTTTTTCTTTCTTTCTTTTTTTTTTTTTTTTTTTTGAGATGGAGTCTCACTCTGTTGCCTAGGCTGGAGTGCAGTAGCAGGATTTTGGCTCGCTGCAATCTCCGCCTCCCAGGTTCAAGCAATTCTCCTGCCTCAGCCTTCCAAGTAGCTGGGATTAAAGGCGTCCACCACCATGCCCAGCTAATTTTTGTATTTTTAGTACAGACGGGGTTTCACCATGTTGTTCAGGCTGGTCTTGAAATCCTGACCTCAGGTAAACTGCTTGCCTTGGCCTCCCAGAGTGTTAGGATTACAGGCCCAGCCTGGATTTCATCTTGGATTGGATCCATTACTGGATAGCTAGTGTGATCTTCTGGGGATATTACAGAACTCTGTTTTGTCATATTGCCAGATTTATTTTTCTGGTTCCTTCTCATTTGAGTATACTATTTCTTCTAATTATTTTTGAATTTATTTTTTATTCAACGGTATTTATTTTTTAATTTTTTTTTCTCCCTTGAGGATGTGACTTTAATGATTACAGTTTTTTTTTTTTTTTAATAACCTAATTCAGCTATGAATGCTTTCAGGGTTAAACATTCTTTACGAGTTTCTTAGTTATGCAGAGTCTTTTTAGGATGGCTTTCTCAGATGCTGGGTGTAGTAGCAATATGCATGGTGTGTGAACGGATTCACTGTCTCTTGTTGGAATGGCAGAGGCCTCTTGAAGCTTATCTCACTCCCCAGTGGTGTGCACTTTTCATTTATTTTTCCCCCAGTATTTTATTTACTGGGTTGAACAGTTCAGGCTTCAGGCCAGTAGAGCAGGTGTCCATGGTTAAACACTGGCTGTGGCTAAAGCAGTTGGGTAAATTCAATACCCAATGGTGGGCAGAGGTCCCAGCCTTGACAGAAGTCACTGGGGGAGCTCTCAGTGAAACACACTGATGTCTTGTCAGGAGGAAAAGTGGGAGCCACCTCAGCTTCCCTGCCAGTCCAGCAGAAAAGTTATCCACCTTCCAGTCACACTCCTGACCCAGTGTTCTGGCTATTCAGATCAGACAGTAACCTCTTTTCATTTGCAGGAATGTTGATATTCCATGTAGAGAGGGATGGTGGCCTCTACCCCTCATGCAAGTCTGAGCCTGGAGGGTACTCCTTCTGTGGGGATGCAGTCACCCTAAATTGTTCCCAAAAGGCTGTCTACTGTTTCCACCCATGCTGAGCTCCTATGGGAGAAGTCCCAGCTGTGTCTGCAGTGGTGGGTGAAGGGAAGAAGAAATCCCCTTCTCCAAGACCCTTCATGAGCACCAGGGCTGCCTGTTGGGGCAGAGTCACAGACTTTCCCCCACTGGGCTCAGCACTGCATCTGTACTTCTGCTGAAACAAACTTCACACAAGAAGAAAGTCCTGGGACTCACAGCTTGCCACCTGGATTCTTTTGTCCCATGGGAGTGCTCCCTTGATGTGGTGTACCCCCCTTTCCCCAGGAGTAGGAGTCTCTGAAGGCCAGATTATTGTGAATGCTGCTGCTCCTCTGTGTCTAGCTGCCCAGTTGGGCTGCCATCCTCCAGGCCGGTGCTGGGGAATGTCTGCAAGGGATCCAATGATGTGACCTCTTCTCAAGTCTCCCAGCACTGGGTACCAGCACCAGATCAGATAGAGGTGGCTGGGGAGTGATACAGACTCTGTGAGATTCCTTGGTTATAAATAGCCTTGGTATGTTGGCTTTCTCAAACGCCAGCTGTAATAGTAATGAACTGGTCACATGGACAGACTTAGGACCTTCTGGTTAGTTAAGGTGATGCAAGCAATTGTGATAGCTGAGGTCATACACAAGTTTTTGCCTTCCTGAGCACTGTGTTCTTCTGCCTGAAGATTCTGTAGTGGCTGTATCAGCTGACCTCCAGCTTTGATCCTTTCATCACAACACTTCCTAAACTCTGTGCTCATGTGCCAACCCACCTCTCTTCCTTCATTCAAGTATTTCCTGAAATGTGACCTTCATTTGTGCTTGCCTTCCATTACCCAGGAGAAGTACTCTGATATCTCAGGCAACGAGCAGGGCCATAGGGCTCCCAAAAGTTTCTGTCCTTTGTGTTATGTGACCAGCATGGGTGGATGGGCAAAGCCAGGTAGGGGCTGGGTCAGGCAAGTCCGTGTTCTGGTTCTCGGTGTGCAGACACAAGCAGTGGCCCCAGTGGGGATCGGAGGGCAGTTCTCTGGCTGCTGGAGTAATGTTCCATGGGGGAGTACAGTGGTTTCTGCTGCACAGAAGAGTCTACAAGGGGAGTGGGGAGCAGCAGGTGGCAGTAAGCCCCACCCAGTTTCCATGCATTTGGCAAGGCAGGTCTCACACCTGGAATGTTCCACTAGCAGCAGCTCACTGGGTTCCAGGCAGCCTATGCTCAGAATTCAAAACTGCCGCAGACCATAAGCCTTCCCCATGGAGACAGATATTGAGGCTCTCAGGCCACACTCCTCCTGGTCTGCCCAAGAAGCAGGGGCACTCAGCTCCTGCTTAATCTCCATTGGGAGCTTCTCCCATCCTGTGACTGCTGCCTGAATTAGCTGGCTGACTTCTAAAGTAAAGTACCCTGTGAGGCAGGATCAAGAATGGCTTCCCTCTGTCCCTACTGGAGACTGGGAGTGCACACACAGCATGTCCCAACGCTACTTTTTCTCATATACTCCCCACCGTTCACTACATTAGCTCTAGCACTGGGTAGGGTTAAAAAGCTTCCCTCGTGGCCTGGATTGCCAGGTTCTCCGATGGAAATGTATATCCCAGAGGCAGCTTCTCCCCGCTCACACTCTGGGGATTTTCAGGTTTACACCTGGCTCATGGTGTAGGCTGCAGCCTGCTGCTTCTTTCAAAGGGTCTGGTTTCCATCAGTTTTCCTGTTCCTGTGTTGCTTCTTGAAATAAAGTTCACAGTGTGAATCTCTACACACTACTTTGTCTTTCCAACTGGGAGAGGCATGCTAACGATGCCTCCAATCTGCCATCTTGGAAAAACACCCACCATACTTTAAGACATGCTGAAATATTTATATGGAAAAAAGAAGATACACAGTATGTACACACTGTATATACTTTGTATAAAAATATGGCTTTATGTTCATTGGTTTCTTTTTGTTTTCCTATAAAGTTTCTTAGAGCTCTGATTTGTTTTAAAGATGTTGATTTGATTTACGTAACAATTTAGTGCAGGCNAAAAAAACAATTTAGTGCAACATTCTAAGCTTGTGGCATTTACTCGATCTTTACCAATTTTTTTTTAATGAAGAAAATGATGTATTGTTAAAAATAAAGAAAATGTGGTAGAAAGATATGTCATAATGGCTGGACCAGTGAATATTCTCCTTCTCATATACTCCCCACCTCTCACTAAATTAGCTCCAGCACTGGATAGGGTTAACACCTACTTAACTCTTTGAGAATAATAAAAGACCTTTTTGATTAGCATCATCACAAGTGATTCATTGACTGTAGGTCAGAACATTTCCTACTCTCAAAGAAGTTAACTTGTCTGAAGTCATACAATTAGAAAGTGGCAGAACAAGACTGGAACTTAGCCTTTCTGGCTCTCAAGCTGTCCCTGGTGTGGGAATGGGATGCAAAGAACAAATGGAAAGGATAGAACATGAAGGAAAAAATGGACACGCTTTTACTGAAAAGGGAGAGAGCCTGGATGAGATGCATGTGAGGTAAGTCTGCAGTTGAAGTAGTAGGTAGGCAGTAATTGAAGGAATTTTTAAAAAATAATGATTAGGCCGAGGAGGGCAGATCACCTGAGGTCAGGAGTTCGAGACCAGCCTGGCCAACATGGTGAAACCCTGTCTCTACTAAAATACAAAATTAGCCAGGTGTGGTGGCAGGCATCTGTAATCCCAGCTACTCAGGAGGCTGAGGCAGGAGAATCGCTTGAACCTGGGAGGCGGACGTTGCAGTGAGCTGAGATCGCGCCATTGTATTTCAGCCTGGGGGACAAGAGTGAGACTTCATCTAAAAAAAAAAACTAATAATCTCTATGTCTTTATTATTTATTGATTTAGAGATAGGGTCTCACTCTGTCACCCAGGCTGAAGTGCAGTGGTGTGATCTCAGCTCACTTGCAGCCTTGACTTCCCAGGCTCAAGTGATCCTCCTGCCTCATTGTCCTGAGGAGCTGGCACCACAGGTGTGCACCACCATGTCTGGCTAATTTATTTATTTATTTTTATTTCTTGTTGCTATTTCTTAGGGAGGATGTTGTCTATAAGTGAGAGGGCATTAGCTTGCCATGTTGCCTAGGCTGGTCTTAAACTCCTGGGTTCAAGCAACCCTCCTGCCTTGGCCTCCCAAAGTGCTGAGATTTATAGTCAGGAACCACCACACCTGGCCATGGTTGCTATTTCTTAGGGAGGATGTTGTCTATAAGTGAGAGGGCAAGAGTTTGAGGAAAGAGTCAACGGTTTAGAAGAAGCCATGGGAATGGTGGGGTGAGAGGTGAGGGAAATGAACAAAGATAAATATAAGAACAGAAAAGAAAAGAATTTTCAATCTTTATCCAGTTGAGATTAGAAACCAGGTATTTACAGTGGTGACAATCCACCAATTCATACTCTAAAGTGAAAAAGGTATATCATTGGTTTGATTCCATTTTATAAAAAACAAAACCTGTAGTGTGTATAACACATGTGTAGGAAAATGTATCCCTCCTAGGGAAGAGAGTGCTTTATTTCTAGAAGAAGAGTATCTTTGAGATTTGGAGAAAGGACTTTCACTTTTACTGTCTATACTTCTATATGGTTTGAATTTTTTATGACAGAAATGTATTTTTTCCAGTACTTGTGTAAAACATGCACAATGTGAAATGATGGTCTAGTAAGGATTCCTGAGATGGGTGCATGTCTCTGTCTCCACAGAGATCATTTAAGACCTATTCTACAGCAACTTGAAGCTTCAGAGCCAGCAAAAGTCCCACCTGGCTCCTTCTAGCGCAGTGTGCACCTCAGCCTCCCAAGTAGCTGGGACTACAGGTACCTGCCACCACGCCTGGCTAACTTTTTTTTCTTGTACTTTTAGTAGAGACGAGGTTTCACCATGTTAGGATGGTCTCCATCTCCTGACCTCGTGATCCACCCGCCTTGACCTCCCAAAGTGTTGGGATTACAGGCATGAGCCACCGTGCCCGGACTAGAACAGCTTTTAATAAACAGATGCAAGCACTATGGCTAGCTGAAACCTCCCACCCCAGCAGCAGTGGGATCAGGTATCACCTTCCAGCGCGGGCTCTGTTTTAGGCCACAGTTGCACGCTGTGCTAGAAAGAGCCAAGTGGGACTTTTGCTGGCTCTGAAGCTCCAAGTTACTGTAGAATAGGTCATAAATGATCTCTGTGGAGACAGAGACATGCACCCAGCTAAGGAACCCTTTTTGTGATATTAATTCATATGGGTTTTTTTTTTCTTTTTCTTTTTTTCTCTTTCCCATTTCCAAGAAGATCCATTATGTACCTTTTCCTTGGGGATTATCTAGTAGGAGAAAAGCAGTTGTTCAAAGACAAAGACTTCTCTTGTGTTTTGTGAAAGCTTCAATTCATCAAGGAGATTGTATTAGGCAGGGAGGGTGGCAAGGAGGATGAGAAGGTGGGAGTCCTTGCATAGAAAGATGTAGAAACAGAATGGATATTTCTGCTAACTTGATGAAAAAGATGAAAGATGTTCCATGAGAATCGGGAGCTACTGTTCTGGTGTGTAGATTTCCACAGGTGTGGGGTATATAGGTGAGACTGGATGGTAATACTGAGGCTCCCAGCCCTGGAAAATATTACGGTGCCCAAAAGGAAGTGGTATGTTAACTACATACTTCTAGGAGACTAGTGGGCTTGGGTAATGAACATCTCAGTGGTGGCTTAAGTGGATCAAAGCCTGGAGAGGGTTTTCTATTTATTTTTCTCTTGCTAAGACTCATGGGAACTTTTGTGTTACTCAGTTGGATATTACCTTGAAGTCACAGTTTGAGGTAAGGGCTTGGATGCAGGTAATTTACTTAGGAATTAATCCAATGGAACAAGAGTATGAGACAGAAAGTAAAGGAAAGTTAACATAAGGTTGCATTATTTAGTTGGTTACAGCTACAGCCTCAAAAATTGTTTACTTGAAGGGTCAAGGAACAAGCAAGAGAAGCATTCCTTCATCTGCTCCTGCCCCCTACAGGGTTGGGGCAAAAACCTCTCGGTTTGTGTGTCTGGTAAGTGCTGAGTAGGCACCTATGGGCACACGTAGCAAGGAGTCAGAGAAGCCCTGAAGCAGGAAGTGAGAAAAACAAAGGTTAAGTCTGAGGTGAGATATTGTCAGTGCAAAGAGGTGGAAGCCTTCAGGGACCTTTTTGTCACAGCTGGATTCTGAGCTGAGGCTTAGAGGATGTGAAGTGGGGCTGATACACGTTTCCTGTGGTGTCTGACACAGGGAAAGGGGCTCAATAATGACTAAGCAATATGGGACATAGAGACTTAAACAGTTTTTTTTCTCCTGATTAAAAAAGTAATACAGGCTGAGTGTGGTGGCTCACACCTGTAATCCCAGCACTTGGGGAGGCTGAGGTGGGAGGATCACTTGAAGCCAGGAGTTTGAGACCAGCCTGAACAACATACTAAGACTCTGTCTCTACAAAAAAGGTTTCTTAAAAAATAACTGGGCATGGTGGCACATGCCTGTAATTCTAGCTACATGGGAGGTTGATGCAGAAGGATCACTTGAGCCCAGGAATTTGAGGTTGCAGTGAGCTGTGACTGCACTACTGCACTCCAGCCTGGGCAACAGAATGTGACCCCTCAATTCTAAAAAATGTAATACATATATTTTTGGTGTCAAAATGAATTTAATTTGATTAAATGGAACTGTAATCTTTCTGATTTATCCTTGTTTCTGGACTAAGGTTTATTCCTGTTATAGTAACACAATGCCATAAAACAGGCATGTCTTTTTTTTTTCTTTTTCTTTTTTTTTTTTTTTTTT
>NW_016806691.1:1248851-1282138 GCF_001698545.2 Rhinopithecus bieti
TTTTTTGAGACAGAGTCTTGGTCTGTTGGCCAGGCTGGAGTGCAGTGGTGTAATCTTGGCTCACTGCAACCTCCAACTCCCAGGTTCACGCCATTCTCCTGCCTCAGCCTCCTGAGTAGCTGGGACTACAGGCACCTGCCCCCATGCCTGGCTAATTTTTTTGTATTTTCAGTAGAGACGGGGTTTCGCCATATTAGCCAGGATGCTCTCGATCTCCTGACCTCATGATCTGCCCGCCTCAGCCTCCCAAAATGCTGGGATTACAGGCGTGAGCCACTGCGCCTGGCCAACAGGCATGTCTTAGTCTGTTTTTGGTTGCTATAACAGAATACCTGAGACTGGATAATCTATAAAGAAAAGAGGTTTGCAGTCAGAATGGTTATAATTAAAAAGTCAAAAAATAATGGATGCTGGCAAGGAGAAAAAGGAATACTTATACACTATTGGTGGGAGGGTAAATTAGTTCAACCATTGTGGAAAGCAGGGGGTGATTCCTCAAATTTCTAAAAACAGAACTACTGTTCAACCCAGGAATCCCATTACTGGGCATATACCCAGAGGAATATAAATCATTCTATCATAGAGACACATGCACGTGTATGTTCACTGCACCACTATTCACAATAGTGAATACATGGAATCAATCTAAATGTCCATCAGTAATAGACTCAGACAAAGAAAATGTGGTGTATATATACCATGGAATACTAGGCAGCCATAAAAAAGAATGAGATCATATCCTTTGCAGGATCATGGATGGAGCTAGAGGCCATTATCCTTAGCAAACTAATACAGGAGCAGAAAACCAAATATTGCATATTCTCACTTATAAGTGGGTGCTAAATATTGAGAACACATGCACACATAGAGGGAAATAACACATGCTGGGGCCTATTGGAGAGTGGAGTGTGGGAGAAGGGAGAGGATCAGAAAAATAACTAATGGGTACTAGGCTTAATACCTGGGTGACAAAATAATCTGTACAACAAACCCCCATGACATGAGGTTACCTATATGAAAAAACTGCACATGTGCCCCTTAAGTTAATAAAAAGGAAGAAGAAGAAGAAAGAGGAAGAAGGAGGAGGAGGAGGAGGAGGAGAAGGAGAAGGAGGAGGAAGAGGAAGAAGAAGAAGAAGAGAATAGAAGAGAAGAGAAGAGAAGAGAAGAGAAGAGAAGAGAAGAGAAGAGAAGTATTTTGGCTTATGGTTCTGGAGGCTGGTAAGTCCGAGATTGAAGACCTGAATCTGTTGAGGGCCTTATGGTGCTTCTTAACATGGTGGAAAAACAAGGGATCGCATGGCAAGAAAAGAAGCAAGAATGAAACAAGAAAGCTGAACTCACCTTTATAATAACCCACTCTTGTGATAATGAGGTTCCCTCCCATGAGAACTAACTGACTCTTGTGAGAATGGCATTAATCCCTTCATGAGAGTTGAACCCCTGTGACATAAACACCTCTTATGGACCCCACCATCTTTTAACACCATTACTTTAGGAACCAAATTTCAACTTGTGCCTTGGAGGGAACAAACCACATCTAAACCATAGCAAAGCACTAAACAACAACAACAACAACAACAACAACAACAACAACAACGTTAGTTCCTTTTTTCTAATCACATCAATTAAGCACACATATGTATATACATACTTGTCTAAAAAATATGAGGAAAAGTTCTTAGGAAGTTCTGTGATTCCATTGTGAGTTTATACTGGTGTCCTGTCAGCATTTGGCTCTGAATTTTCAAGAAACTGACCTGGTATCTCTTTGCTTCCCAAAATAGTTGTTTTGGGATTTGGAATGTATCTGTATTCATTATCTGTAAAGAATCCCTGTAAAGATGGCTCCATGTAGAGTACAGCTTCTCAAACTTTTTTTTTTGTTTTTTTTTGTTTTTGAGACGGAGTCTCGCTCTGTCACCAGGGCTGGAGTGCAGTGGCCGGATCTCAGCTCACTGCAAGCTCCGCCTCCCGGGTTTACGCCATTCTCCTGCCTCAGCCTCCCGAGTAGCTGGGACTACAGGCGCCCACCACCTCGCCCAGCTAGTTTTTTTTTGTATTTTTTTAGTAGAGACGGGGTTTCACCATGTTAGCCAGGATGGTCTCGATCTCCTGACCTCATGATCCGCCCGTCTCGGCCTCCCAAAGTGCTGGGATTACAGGCTTGAGCCACCGCGCCCGGCCAGCTTCTCAAACTTTAATGTGCACACAAATCACTCAAACTGATGCTCATCTACCATCTCTGCTTTATGTTTCTCCTTATCACTTATCTTCTAACATACTACATACATAACCTACTCAACCTGTTTATTGTTTGCCTCCTCCACTAGAATGTAGACTTAATGAAGGCTGACGTTTTGTCTGTGTCTCTGGTGCCTCGCACAAAGTAAGAACTCAGTGTCAGCACTCCAATACATATTTGTGGAATAAATGAATAAATATGTAAATTCATCAAAGTAAGTTGCATTTTAAAGTATAATGAGTATTTGCTAGATATTAAGCATTGTGGGAGGTAGTTTGTGGAATCCCAAGATAAAATAACACTGGAAATACTTGGAGTCTGAAAACATGCTCAGACGAGATGCCTCTGCTATGTGACCTCTCCTGGCTCTCAGTGAATTTAAACAAGTTTGGTGCTATCAGTCATGCTCTTACGTCATGAAAGCAGCTTACCTAGAAGCTTTGTACTCTTATACTTGAAATAAGGTCAGCTGAGGAGGGTAGGGTTTTACTAGTACTGTTATTAAATTTTAGGAAAAAAAAGTAAGCTCTCAATTCAGCCTTTCTTATTAAAAATAAATCCAATCCCTGNAAAACAAAACAAAACAAAACACTGGGCCCCTCCCTTCAGGAGCTGACAGGTTAGTGGGGAAGACAGACATGTATAAATAAATGTAATAAAGACAGAATTATTAAAACTCTGGTACAGATAGAAGCTGAATACTGGAAGAGCCCAAGGAATCAAGTCTGAATTGTGATTTGGGGCAGCAGGGGGAGACTACATGAAGGTGGAAACATTTGAGTGATGGTAGAATTTTTACTATTGAGGATGAGGAAGAAATTTCAGGGAAAGGGAACAACTGGAGCAGAGGCCTGGGGACATAAATATATTCTTAATGTTTTATTCAAGGGATAATAATCTCTATTGTAAGTGACCTGTGGAGCACTGTGTGGACAATAAGTGAGAAAAAGTTAACTGGGACCTGATAGTATAGAAGCATGAAAATCAGAGTCTTTCATATTAGGGTCTTCCATTGTAGCCACATACGAAAAAAAATACTTACTCAGGCCCTACGTGAATTATGCATGTGTACTTGAAAAGCTCCCTAGGTGGTCCTGGTGGGAGCTAAGATGATGACTTAAAAGGTGATGTGGAAGGCAGTGTGAGAAGTGAGATGACTGGAGGAGTCAGGAACTGGAGGCAAGGGATCTGGGTGGAAGATTTGCAAAACCAGGGTAGAGTTTGTGGAGAAAGATGAATCCAGTTCAAGTTAGTGGAGAGATTGGTAGCACTCTTATCTGCTAAATATTGAGGGTGGCTCAAGATCCATAGGCTCGAAGCTAGCTTAAGTGATCCCTCCTCTTGTGTTTGTGGTTCCATGAATTTCTCCTTTCTTTATTGGGAACATGTGACACAGATTCTAACTGGTCTTGGTATATAGTATAACACAGTAATTAAGAAGCATGATATAAGGTCAAAGGACTTACCTTGCTCCATGACCTTGGGTAAATCCTTACAGTTTCTAAGTCTCAATTTTCTCATCTGAAAAAAGGAAAAAATAAATATATTGAGAGGATCGAATATGCAGATACTTGGTTGAGTACCTAGCTGTGATAGTCAAAGTTGTGTATGCTCTGCTGCAGTAAGCATTAATCCCCGAATGCCTGTGGTTTTAGATGAGATTTATTTTTCAATCACGTTACTTGTCCACTGTGGATCAGCAGGGGGACTCTGCCCATTGTAGTTACTCAGGGACCCAGGCTGACAGAGTAGCTACCATCTTGAATATTGTTAGTACCTATATCAAGGGGAAAGAGAACTCTGGAGGGTCTGGCACCAACAACTCAATGCTTGGTGAAGAACAGATACATATCTGTAATCCCAGTATTCTGGAAGGCCTAAGGAGGAGGATTGCTTGAGGCCACGAGTTCAAGATCAGCCTTAGAAACATAGTGAGACCCTGTCTCTACAAAGTTTAAGAAAGAAGAAGAAAGAGGAGAAGAAGAAGGAGAAGGAGAAGGAGGAGAAAAGAGATACATACCATCCCTGCTGACAACTTATTGGCTGTTGGCCAGGGCCAATCATATGGTCCCACCCATTACAGGAGGATTAAGAAGTACAACCCTACCATGTACTCAGTATATGGGGGAGTCTGAAATATTTGGTAAGCCTTTATTACTACTATTTACTTATAACCTAAGATCTGCAATGTTAACTGTCTTCCTTCCTGCACCCCTGCCTCATCCTTGAGTCCGCATTCCAGGGGGCAGCCATCCAATAGCTCTCCTCACCTAACTAGCAACAGAGTCCTCACAGTGCCCTCTAGTGGCACTTAGACCTATTTCATTGGCCCTAGGCGGGAACTTAATTCTGAGGCATCTGGAGCAGAATTTACTGAGCAGGGTTGAATAACATTAATTACATTAATTAATGTTAATTAATGTACAGGCTGAAAAACATTAATTGTCCAGTTTGCCTTACTTTGTAAGCCTCATAAAAGCATTCAGGATAAGCCCTTATGCCCCGAGACTACCCTTTCAGGAGAATTCTGGAATCTATCCTTCCTTTTTGGCAAGAATATCTAAACTTCAATAATTTAAAGAACCTAGATACAAAACCCAACATGTTTTCACTATGTAGATGGATTCTATTGTATAAACCCCCCTTCTGTCTCCAACAACCTTTCCTTTCTTATAAACCATATAAATACTTATAGAGATGGAGCCAAAACCATTATGTAATTCCTGAAAGCCTACCTGCAAACTCAACTAGAATAATTATCCTTAATTATAAGAATAATAGGGAGGAGTTGCTTCTGAAGGAACCAAACTGTCATGTTCCCAGCCTCCTATTATGGCTTCCTAACTAGAGTCCATGGACACCTGACCACAACAGTATTTTCATATAATTGATTTCCTTTGTAATTCCATGTATTGTATTTTATACATTTAAAAACATTAATCTGAGAAGAGGCTCAAAACTTCATCAGTCCCCTAGAGTCACTTGGCATCTTAACGTTGTAAGATTGAAGTTGTATTTGCCAGTGTGAAGAAACATTTTAAATTTTGCCACAGGGTGGTGGTATTGCTTTAAGGGTAAGAAAGAGTAAGTCAGCAGGTTGAACAAGAATCTGTTACCTCCGAGAAGATTGAGAAACAAAGTGGTGATGTGGTCACAGAAACTTTAGTCTTAGTCTTAAGTGGCAGTTACAAATTCCTAGCAGATAAAATGCAAATCCATTAACTAAGACATTTTGGTCTAGTATATAAGATGTGGTTGGTAATGGGTTTTCCTATTTTAAAGTAGTGTATAATACAAACATTATATACCCCTCAAGATTTTGAGGAGCTGTTAGCCAAGCAATTACGTAAACATTCATTCTACACAAGATTAAAGATTTTCTTCAATACACAGGTGGGTGACCGTGGTATCATTTCTCTCACCCGTGTTGTCAGAGTTTTATTTTTCCCCTTGGCTCCATTCTGGGTGTGGACATCATACTTCACATGTACTGAATTCCAGCAAGGCACAATCATGATGAGATGCACACGGCAAGTTCAAAAGTAGAAGACCAACTCTGAATGGGAACTGATAATCAAATGATGAAAACTGCACAAAGAACCCAAGGAACAAACATAAAATGGAGCTGGTTATGCTGGCAAAAGCAACATACACTTACAGATAAGACAACTTACTTCAAAACAATCTGGGGGAGAAGGTGGTGATGGAGAAATGGGTAGTGGTATAGTCAAAATAAGATGATTATGTGATAATTGTTAAAGTAGGGAGGTAGGTAATTGGGAGTTCCTTATACAATCTATTTTTTTAATACATTTGAAGTTTTTCATTAAAATAATTAACATATCCATAAAATAACATAATGTTAAATGACTGAATTTTTGGTGATCAGTAAGTATATACCAATAAAATAACACAATGTTAAAGGGCTGAATTTTTGGTGATCAGTGAGTATATACCAAGCTACAGAATTACTGGAAGGGAAGGAAGGATGTACACTGATACAGAAGAAGTTGTAAGTTACAGAAAATGGATAAACTTCAGAAAGGTGTGATACTGAGTTGTGGTACTCAATCCCCATTTAGATTAGACTTTTTTTTTTTTTTTTTGAGAAAAAGGTTTTGTAACTTTTTTCTTTTTTTTTTATTATACTTAAAGTTCTAGGGTACATGTGCACAACGTGCAGGTTTGTTACATATGTATACATGTGCCATGTTGGTGTGCTGCACCCATTAATTCATCATTTACATTAGATATATCTCCTAATGCTATCCCTCCCCCTTCCCCCCACCCCACAACAGGCCCCAATGTGTGATGTTCCCCACCCTGTGTCCAAGTGTTCTCATGGTTCAATTACCACCTATGAGTGAGAACGTGTGGTGTTTGGTTTTCTGTCCTTGCGATAGTTTGCTCAGTATGATGGCTTCCAGCTTCATCCAGGTCCCTACAAAGGACATGAACTCATCCTTTTTTACAGCTGCATAGCATTCCATGGTGTATACGTGCCACATTTTCTTGATCCAGCCTATCATTGATGGTCATTTGAGTCAGTTCCAAGTCTTTGCTATTGTGAATAGTGCTGCAATAAACATAAGTGTGCATGTGTCTTTACAACAGTATGATTTATAATCCTTTGGGTATATACCCAGTAATGGGATGGCTGGGTCAAATGGTATTTCTAGTTCTAGATTCTTGAGGAATCGCCACACTGTTTTCCACAATGGTTGAACTAGTTTACAGTCCCACCAACAGTGTAAAAGTGTTCCTATTTCTCCACATCCTCTCCAGCACCTGTTGTTTCCTGATTTTTTAATGATTGCCATTCTAACTGGTGTGAGATGGTATCTCATTGTGGTTTTGATTTGCATTTCTCTGATGGAGGGTGATGATGAGCATTTTTTCATGTGTTTGTTGGCTGCATAAATGTCTTCTTTTGAGAAGTATCTGTTCATATCCTTTGCCAACTTTTTGATGGGATTGTTTGCTTTTTTCTTGTAAATTTGTTTGAGTTCTTTGTAGGTTCTGGATATTAGCCCTTTGTCAGATGGATAGATTGTAAAAATGTTCTCCCATTCTGTAGGTTGCCTGTTCACTCTGATGGTAGTTTCTTTTGCTGTGCAGAAGCTCTTTAGTTTAATTAGATCCCATTTGTCAATTTTGGCTTTTGTTGCCATTGCTTTTGGTGTTTTAGACATGAAGTCCTTGTCCATGCCTATGTACTGAATGGTATTACCTCTTTTTGTTAGTTTTCCTTCTAACAGTCAGGACCCTCAGCTGCAGGTCTGTTGGAGTTTGCTGGAGGCCCACTCCAGATCCTTTTTGTCTGGGTATCACCAGCGGAGGCTGCAGAACAGCAAATATCATAGAACGGTAAATGTTTCTGCCTGATCCTTCCTCTGGAAGCTTCATCTCAGAGGGTACCCAGCCGTATGAGGTGTTAGCTGGCCCCTATTGGGAGGTGTCTCCCAGTTAGGCTACTCGGGGGTCAGGGACCCACTTGAGGAGGCAGTCTGTCTGTTCTCAGATCTCAAACTCCATGCTGGGAGAACCACTACTCTTTTCAAAGCTGTCAGACAGAGATGTTTAAATCTGCAGAAGTTTCTGCTGCCTTTTGTTCAGCTATGCCCTGCCCCCAGAGGTGGAGTCTACAGAGGCAGGCAGGACTCCTCGAGCTGCGGTGGGCTCCACCCAGTCTGCGCTTCCCAGAGGTTTGCTTACCTCCTCAAGCCTCAGCAATGGCAGACGCCCCTCCCCCAGCCTCTCTGCTGTCTTGCAGTTTGATCTTAGACTGCTGTGCTAGCAGCGAGCGAGGCTCTGTGGGGGTGGGACCCTCCAAGCCAGGTGTGGGATATAATCTCCTGATGTGCTGTTTGCTAAGACCGTTGGAAAAGCGCAGTATTAGGGTGGGAGTGTCCCGATTTTCCAGGTATGTCTGTGGCAGCTTCCTTTGGCTAGGAAAGGGAATTCTCCAACCCCTTGTGCCGCCCGGGTGAGGTGATGCCCCGCCCTGTTCCGTGGGCTGCACCCACTGACTGACAGGCCCCAGTGGGATGAACCCAGTACCTCAGTTGGAAATGCAGAAATCACCCGTCTTCTGCATTGCTCATGCTGGAAGCTGTAGACTGGAGCTGTTCCTATTCGGCCATCTTGGAACCTCTGTAACATTTTTTTCTATCAGATCTAAAACTTAGTTTTTATGAAACTTTAAGTCTCCTGGACCTTTGTTTGGGAATAGGTGAGTGTGGAGTAAGGGAATTGGTGAGAGTCAGCAAAAACCAGGTGTTAGGGAAGACAGGAGACTCTTTTTTCAGCATTTTTAGGCAAAAGCGTCAGGAAGAAAGCTGGTCTTTCCTACTATCCTTGTAAATTCTTCATGGTTTTAAAAGAAGAGACTTAATTAGTTTATTTTATTAACTATGATCCACTTGAAGATATTTATTTTGAGAAATCTATTTCATGTTCACTGACAAAAGAACTTTCCAGGTTGTTATAAATGCATGTCCATGGAATTTAGTATTTTCAAAAAGGTCAGATAGAAATGTTTTTTTATCCATGAATGCCTCCATATCTGCTCTAACCATGAGAGAAAAAAATGCCTTTAAGTTGACTCTTTGTAGCATTCAGAAAACCACTCATTTTTTACTTTTAGCAGGATAACTAAGGAAGACCGTTCTATTTTTAGTTTTACAGGGACAAGTAGGAATTGCAACTTAGTCTCTATCAATACAAGAGTAGTACTTTACCCTCTTGTATAAAAGAAACCATTTATTAATGGTAATGCAATATAGCTTTATTTAAACCAAAAATACCTATAAGCCAATTAGTAATGCAGTCATTTAAAAATCATCTAATTGGCAAGCTGATTTTTTTTCTCCCATACCTTGTCTACCATTAAGATTCCACCATAAGGTTGGAGTCTGGAAGGAGAGGATGTGACTTAGATGAAGTGGAAAGCATGAAAGTTGCCCCTTCTGGTTCCAGGGGATTGTGGGGGAGAAGGCAAACAGATTGAAGAGAGATGAAGGTGGAGGATCAAGTGGCCTAGGCCCCGCTCTCTGAGCTTTGACCAGAATGGGAGCATCCATGTTGAGGGGCATTGCCTTGATTCACATTTGGGGCTCCAGAGGGAACTTCTATACCAACTGGGAGCAGCCACAGCAGAGATCTCTGTGGCACAGACTGCTTGCACAGACTATGGGCCTGAGTTCAGTTTTCCTGAGTTGTCCTTGGTTTCTAGGTGGCAAAGATGAAAAGTCCCTGTATATTGCTGAAGGGGCATGAGGAAGGTGGGCCTGCTATGGGGTCTGCTATGGTGAAAGTGGCACAGCTTAGGTAGGCATTATAGGTCAGGGCTGGATAGGGAAAAGGCAGTGTCTTAGAAGAGTCTTCAGCATCAGTTGAAAGCCAAGGCAACGCTGAGCCGTCTGAAAGAGCATAACCTGGTTCTGATGAAGCTGAGAGATGAAACCACCATGACGTACCCCACTGCACTTCAGCAGCACTGGCTAGAAGAAGGCACAGGGATGGGACCAGTCACCCTTGAGCACTCACCAGGCAGCACTGTGGAATAGCCACTCAATGGCAAAGAAAAGCAGTGGTCCAGGTTCCATCACAAGGATTTGAGGACTTCATGTCACCTCTGCTGTCATTGAACACCCAGCTATTGTCCTTGTTCTATGAACCCAGATGACAAAAAAGAGAGGCTCCGGAGGAAGGTGGTGAAAGTTTGAGAGATTAAACTACTAAAAGAGATTTAGTGCTTATCTAAAGAGGGTATTTAAATTATTTCAGTAGATTAAGTTTATTGGAGTGGCCTAACAGTTAGTGGTTTCCCTTGCCCACAATGCCTGACAAATGGGAGCACATGAAAGAAATCTGATTCATTATACACCAAAAAAAATTTACTGTACATGTTCTCTACACATCTAAGTGTAGTATAAGTATTTCTGAATCCTTATTTATACAACTGCTGTAAATAAATGCAAGTATTTTATGTATAGAAACTAAAGACCTTTAAACAATCAGAACCCTGTATTATGAAAAGATTAATGAAAACTCCTTTAGTGGTTTCTTCATAGTTTAAGTTTATGATTGATACTGCCTCTACTTCAGATAAGAAGTAGAGATAGTTAACAACAGAATAAGAGTAGCAAATGCTGACTGAGTGGTTCTTCTTTCTGCTAGGCACTGTTTTAGATGTTCTAAAATATATTGTTGAATCTACAAGGCAGCAGCATTATATTATACCTATGTGACAGATGAGAGAAATTAGGCTGGGTGGAGCAACTGGCCCAAGTCTTCATAGCTAGGAACTGGGAGAGATGGGCTACAAACCTACTTAGCTTTCAAAGCTTGTGTTTTTAACTACTATGCTATCAAAATAAAAACTTAAGTACCTTAGGGAAAGAGGCAACAATTATATCCAAAGAAGGCTAGCGTAGTCTTCATAACCAAACATTAAATTTAGTTTACCAAACATCCAGAGCAACTAAAACTTATCTTTGTTTATCAGATGACCAGGAACTAAACTCAAAAGGAAATTATGAAAAGTAACATTGGACATTCTGCTTGATAAATATCGTTTACAAAAATTTTGCCAAAGAGCTCAAGAAAATAAGCATATCTGCTAACTAAGAAAATAAAAGGAGCTTGGACTTTTTTGCAATGTGTCAGATATTATGCCAGATCCTTCACATGAATTATCTTCTCTAATGCTCACAATAAAGGCTCTGAAGGTAGGACTTTATTGTTTTTATTTTACAGATAAGGAAACTGAGGCTCAGGCAAAGCTTCTTGAGGCCCTGCAGTTAGTAAAGGGTAAAGTTGGGATTTGATCTTGCATGCTTTACCATATCACGTCATACTGCCTCCTGCTACTACAGAACACCACAATGTTCATCAGATGGTCACTGCCAGGACCAAGATGCTGCTAATGTATACTGGAACAGCCCCACAGTTTACCTGTGATTCCATCCATCCTCAGTGGTCTGTCCCTATGTTCTTACTTGTTATACATTTTAAATATCATCTCTGTCAACTTCCAGTGAAAAGGTTAGGGAGTCAAGATATGTCCTAAACCAGTGAGAGCAATCCCTGCTTTGAAAGCACTTTTGCACAAATAAAATAGAAATATATAAATAAATAAATTCCAAAAATGTAAAGCCATTATTTCAAATGATTTTAAATGGCCAAATTGAAAGTTTTGGCGGCTGGGTGACTTTATGGAAAAAAATAAATTGCTGATGAATCAGCAATTTGGTTAAAGTCCTTTGGGGAGTGGGAATCAATAAAATGGGAGGATCAGAAAAGAGCAATTTATAATCATTAGGTTTGCTATAGGTCACATTTTGTTTCTGATGTATGGTATCAGGGACGTTGGTGGTGAATTTAAGTGCTAGGCATAACCCTGGGGCCAAGCAAATGGTGGGCAAGTATAGGAAATAGGAGTTTGGCTCAGGCAGAATGAGTGGGAACTGAGGGGAGCCACTCTAGTAAGCATGAGTTCAATGAGGATGTCAAAGCAGGTCCAAGTATGGCCTGACTATCATAAGGTGAAGAAAACGAAAACAATTGAAGACATAGTAAATGCCTGCTGAAGTTTTAACAGAAACACAAGTTTTTCCCTTGGGCCTTCAACTCATGGGAGAGTCTTTTAGAAACAGCACAAGTGTGCTCTTTGTTTCTTCTTGTTTCTTCCTCCATCTTGTTGTACAGAATGTGGATACTGAACGTGATCCATCTTGGACCATGAAGTCAAATCTCTACAGAATGGAGCAAGAAGATTGAGAGAACTTGATCTCTGCACCAAACCATGATGCACCATACTACCTTTAGATCTCTGATATGGACTTTGATTTGGGGGGAATAAATTTCTGTGCTACCTGAACCATTATTGTGTTGGTTGTTGATCACCTGCATCTGAACTTGATCGTAACTAATAAATACCACTTACCATAGGTGAGGCTTACCAGGAAGCAGACTGCAATGAAGATTGGTATGAGGAAGTATATTAGGGGGTGCCCTTGGAATCCACAATTGTGGAAGGGAAGGAGGCAGAATTGGACAGATGGAGAAGATGAGCTGTGATGTAATCACAACAAAGGCACCAGCTGACTACATGAAAAACTCTCATGCTGGCATGGTCATTGAGAGTTGTCCTGAGTAGGGGATAGGTAGCCCAGCCTTTATGTGCTCACGCTGACCAGTCATTCTGTGTTGGCTGCATCCAGGGAAGGGAGTGTGACTTTGGTTGAGGTAGATCTTTATATTCAAAGAACTTCCCAAAGAGGGATGACAGCTGAGGTCTTACAACAGGTTGGGGAACCTGTTCCTGGTAGTTGAACAGGATGGCATGGCACAGCCCCCAGTCTACCACTTGTCCTTATTTTAAGATGATGTATTTTTGAGTTATTGATGGTTTAAAAGTGGTACTCAATCAGTTTTAATGCTTTCAGTTGCAAGTAACAGAACATCCATCTTAAAGGAAAGGGGCAAGCTTGCAGGAAAGGATCTTTAAGTCATCTACATTTGGGTATAAATGACAGCCACAGAATATTTACCCTCTTTTGGAAGTAATTTTATCAGTAGACCAAAGCTTTTAGCTAAAAACATGAATTTCAAACAATAGGACAGTCATTTTATAGGAACAAAATAAATAATTTCAAAGAAACTATTACTTTCTCAAAGACTAGACTGCAATTGTGAGCCCCTGAAGTATCCACAGATCCTGAGGAGTGCCCAACTGTCTTAACAAGGAAACAGAGAGTCAAGAAGTTTAGTGAGGTCAACAAGAATCCTGCAGCATCTCATCTTCCAGATCTGCAGCAGCTTGTGTTGCAGTCCTACTAAGCTGAAGACTTAACCATGTCTGCCAGTTAAGGGTATAGAACCCTGGTTACTATTTGTTTTCCTTCTTTCTTCCTGTAGTGGATATTCTCCTTCAGTGGCCATACAATGTCAAAGATTCTCCTTCATTTTAGTAATTTTCTACATTCTGTGTACTACCTTCTCAAGGTAGAAGCCAGAAAACTTATACATGCTCAGCTTCCTGTATAGAGTAGTGCAATCATGTGACCTATATTCTATGAATCATATGTGTCCACATGAGACCCAGATTTCTTCAAGTGCAGTGTGACCAGATAGTCACAGACAGTGGGACTGATCTTCTGGTACTTTATCTTGAGCATTATAGATGTTTAATGACAATGACAGTGATATACCCCCAAAAGCACCCCCACTCCCACCTCATCCAAAGTGTGGTCTGGGCACTGGGTTTGGCTATGTGGCCTCAGAGTCTGGCCTCTGATCCTCCCAGAGAATCTGTGAGCTATCAGTTATTGCTTAACGAAACTCTCCACCTTATTTTTTTCTTAGGCTAGCTATAAAGGATTCTATTGTTTGCAGCTAACAATATACTCCTGAAAGGCAAATACAGTCAGTAAGGGCCCATATCAGCCAAATCCCACCTTACATGTAGTAATATATTCTGAATTTTTTTCACTTGTTAATATCCTGATTTCTGCTTTAAATCTATAGCCTTAACCTTGTATCACATGTCTTACGTTCACTTTCTCTTTCCTATAAGGAAATGGTGCTAACTGAATGACACGGGTGTCAGCAGAACATGCTGCAGCTTTACAACAATGCTTTGTAATATTATGAGATAGCTTTGTTCCTTTTCCTTTTTGTTTCTGATCTGTTTTTGTTTTTCAGGCAGATAAAATTGCTAAGGTAGTCTTCAAAGGCAAGGCATCAAAATGGTCCTTTTTTTTTTTTTTTGAGACAAGTTCTTGCTCTGTCACCCAGGTTGGAGTGCAGTGATGTGATCATAGCATAATGCAGCCTCAGATTCCTGGGCTCAAGTGCTCCTCCCAGCTCAGCCTCCCAAGAACTAGGACTACAGGTGTGTGCCAATTTTTTAATTTTAATTTTTGTAGAATTAGGGGGTCTCGTTATGTTGTCCAGGCTCATATAAAATCTTGGCCACTAGAAATACCATTTATGGCCAAAACCACATATGAAGGACTTGACTGCCCTTTCCCTACATGGGTATTTCCCTGAACTGCTTTTTTTTTTTTTTTTTTTTTTTTTTGAGACAGTCTCTGTTGCCCGGGCTGGAGTGCAGTGGCACAATCTCGGCTCACTGCAACCTCTGCCTCCTGGGCTGAAGCGATTCTCCTGCCTCAGCCTCCTGAGTACTGGGATTACAGGCCCGTGCCACCACACCCAGCTAAATTTTGTGTTTTTTTGCAGACACCGGGTTTCACCATGCTGCACAGGCTGGTCTTGAACTCCTGAGCTCAAGTGATCCACCTGCCTCTGCCTCCCAAAGTGCTAGGATTACAGGTGTGAGCAACCATGCCCGGCCCTGAACTGTTCTTAACCTTCACAATAGCGAGCAACAACCACTTCTGGCCTGACACCCAGTCCACAGGGAGACTCATGACTGTCTCCTCTCTTATTGCTTAACAGAGATTGATTTTGAGATTGGGCAATGTTATGGGGATTGACTTATTGAAAGTATTTTCTGAAGTGTTCTTTTTTTGGAACTGTGTTAGAAGTGATAATGTGAACATTCTCCAATGATACATGCTTTTGCTGCTGCAATTATATAAGCGCAAAGAACTGTAGCGCTTGGATGTGCACAGGACCTACACTCTTTCTCTTTGTGCATGATACGTGGGAGCTCAGGCATGGAGAAAAATATCAGAAAATCAAAGTTCTGACGGGATTTGAGAGGGCCAGGTTAATATATTTTTAGTTTTACTTTTGTTGAGATTAGGTTAAAAGTTCCATATTATCATCATCTTTAAAAGGTGCTATTTACGAGATTTTCAATGAAGAATTCGAATAGGATAATCCGTATTTAAGATCTGCAGTAGACTGAATTAAAGGCCTAAATTCTTCATCTTTTCCTGTATCCATGCCATTTGTCACCTAACTTTTCAGTTTCTCCCTCTAAAGCAGGGTTTCTTAATCTCAGCACTATTGACATTGGGGCTGGATAATTCTTTGTTGTGGGGAGCTGTTCTGGACATTGTAGGATGTTTAACTGCACCTGTGACTTCTGCCTAGTGGATGTCAGTATCATTACTCACCACCTGCGATTGTGACAACCAAAAATGCCTCTAGACATTGCCAATGTCCTCCCATGGGGGACAGAATCTCCTCTCGCTGGGAACCACCACTGTAAATGTGGGTAGCTCTCACACTGATTTCAGACTTAAGCAATGTAACTTTCTGTGTCAAATAAAAACTTGAAATATGTTTGTGTAGTGAAGCTTGCTCTCTTATGCCTCTTACATCACCATGAGTAGAAGTCTCCAGGGAAGTTGCTCCGTCTTCATTCTAGGCCCTAGAATGAAGCATTTGGGGCACAACCACCTTGGCTGATTCAAGAAGTGTGTATCGAAAGAAGTGTGATCCAAAGAAGTAGGACCACCCCAGCTACCAAGTCCTGAAGTAGAGTTGTTTCATCCAACCTCAGACATGTGAGAAATAGATGGACATTGTATGCCACTGAGATTTTGTGGTTGGTTGTTATGCAGCAAAAGCTGACTGATACAGACCGCTCAGCCAAAGTAAAGTGCATCCAACTCTTAGTTATATTGTGTTGGATTTTTTTAGTTGTTTACTATATCTTGAGATTCTCCCTTACTCCTGTTTCCTTCCCTGATTGTAGCTAATCCTCTCTGTCAAGGATGCTTCTGCTTCAAACTAATCCTTCCAGCTCTCTTCTGAGAGATACCTGCAACGACTTGACCACTTACTTGATGTGAATTTAGGCAATGAAACTGGATTGTTTGTCCTGTTAGGATTGAGTTTTATAGGCATTCTTTATACATTCTGGATACAAATCCTTTGCCAGATATATAAATTGCAAATATTTTTCCCAATCTGTTGCATTTTTTCAGTTTAATAGTATCTTTTGATGAGCAAAAAATAAAAGTAATTTTGATGAATCTAGTCTATCTTTTTTTTGTCTTTTCTGGTTAGAGCATTTTTTGTTCTAAGAAGGCTTTGCCTAGATTGCAAAGATATTCTCCTATCTTTTCTTCTTTATAGGTGTAGCTTTAGTGTTTAGCTTTTATAGATTAGCTTCATGGTCTTAGCTTTTGTATTAGGGCTATGAGCTACCTTGAATTAATTTTTGTGAATGGTGTGAGTTGTGGGTCAAGATTAATTTTCATTCATGTAAATACCCAGTTTTAGTAAATTTTGATATAATATCTTATGTTATTGAAAAAAGCAGGATGTAAAATATATACTGTAGGGTCAGAACCATTTTTAATCTTATTTAAAGAAATAGGAAATAAAAGCAATCAGATTAATAGACATTATCATTGGTAGGACGTAGGTGAGTTTTTTCTTCCTACTTTTCTGTATTTTCCAGTTTTCTATGCTAAAGTTACATTAACTTAATAATTTGGAGAAAAGCTCTAGTTTTCTTTTCTTTTCTTTTTTTTTTTGAGACAGAGTTTTGCTCTTGTCACCTAGGCCGGAATGCAATGGCACAATCTCAGCTCACTACAACCTCTACCTCCCGGGTTCAAGCAATTCTCCTGCCTCAGCCTCCTGAGTAGCTGGAATTACAGGTGTTCACCACTACGTATGGCTAATTTTTGTATTTGTAGTAGAGACGGGGTTTCACCATGTTGGTCAGGCTGGCCTTGAACTCTTAACCTCAGGTGATCCGCTCACCTCATCCTCCTAAAGTGCTGGGATTACAGGCATGAGCCACTGTGCCTGGCCGGAATTGCAAGAACCTTTAAGGTGATCCCCCACAAACTGGAGTTAGGATTAAGGTGGTCCTCAGGCCTTTGTTCTGCCTACAATGTTCCTGAGAGTTGCTTTCTAGGTTTGACTGCTGCTCAAACATTCAAAATCTGAAATAGCCAAGAAAAAAAGAGGAAATCCATTCCAAAGCAGCTACTGTAACTGAAAGTTGAATGCATGCCAGGAAGCAGTATTATAATTTGATATAATTTGATATTTCAACCTTATTTATTCTGAATTCCTAAAGCTTTGTAGGTATCAAATGCATTATGAAAAAATATTGTTCACCTAGAAGCTTAGGGTGCCAAAGTGTATACCTTCTGCATTTCATTTAGCCTGTGGACAGGAGAAATATTACATAATTCTAAAACTAAGGCCATCTCTCTGCAACTTCTCCATAGCATTCTGTGTCCTTGTCCTTTACATGGTGGGCTGTGCTGTCCCTGTCACAATGCTTGTGCATTATTCTTCTCTCAACCAGACCTCCTTATTTACTCCTAAGTAGTTAACTCTTATCTTAATATACTGTCCGTAATCCCCATTCACTCCACCCAGACCTTTGCGCCTTCCTTTCCTCCTAGACTACATGGTTAATTACTTCTAGTAGATTTGTTCTCTTACCACAACTGCCTTTCCTCCTATAGTTTCCTTCTTGACAGTGCTAGCTTCCAGAAAATATTTTGCTACACAGCCATGTAACATTGCCACCTGTCATATTACAACTGACACAGGAGTGCTGGGAAGGGAAGAGCATCGTTCCTTTAAATGATACGGAAGCGGAGAAGGGAAGTGCTGGGTAAGTAGGACGTGGTTCCTGGCTAGGGCTCCACCCCCAAGGACCTAGCAGAGGACAGGCACTTCTGCCTCGGAGCCCAAATGTTGCATTTCCCAAGACCCCTCTGTCCTGCCATGCCCATCCTGTGCCTATAAAAATCCGAGACCCTAGCAGGCACACACACACAAGTGGCTGGACATCATGAGGAACACATCGGCAGAAGACACAAACAGCTGGTTGTGGAGGGCACACTGCGGAAGAGCATGCTGACAGGCACCAGCAGGCCATCAACCGGCAGAAGATGCGAAGTTTGGCCAGAGCAGTTGGAGAAGGGTCCAGTGGCAGGACTCCAGGGAAAAACGATCTCCCTTCTGGCTCCCCGATCTGCTGAGAGCTACTTCCACTCAATAAAACCTCACACTCATTCTCCAAGCCCACATGTGATATGATTCTTCCAGTACACCAAGACAAAACCCCCTGGGATACAGAAATCCCTCTGTCTTTGTGATAAGGAAAGGGGTCTAATTGAGCTGGTTAACACAAGCCTCCTATAGATGGCAAACTAAGAGAGCACCCTGTAACACAGGCCCACTGTCTATAGACATTCACCCCTAGACACTGCCATGGGGTCGGAACCCCACAGCCTGCCCGTCTGTATGCTCCCCTAGAAGTCTGAGCAATGGGGCACTGAAGAAGCGAGCCACACCCCCATTGCATGCCCTGTGAGGGGGACAAGGGAACCTTTCCTGTTTCACAACCAGAAAACAAATGGGGTTGGAGGTAACATGGGAAGAATTAGTAAATAAAAATCAACAGAACTGCAATTCTATAGAGAATCTGACTAACCAGGATAGCATCAAATTTCAGAAATATGTAATCTGGGCAATGAGAATAAAGACATAGCTTTAAAAATATAAGCAGAAAAAGTAGGATATCATATAAAGGTGGGTCATGTAGGGAAAATTTGGGAAAGACTGTAATGTCTGAGTGTCTTCAATGGAAAATTAGGCCTCATTTAGCATATAACCTCCAGATTATCTGATTCTGTGAGGTTTGTGCCTTTCATTATCTTTGTAAATTTAGACAATGACTGGCGATGCAAATTATTCTTTTTTTTTTTTTTTTTGAGACGGAATCTGACTCTGTCACCCAGGCTGGAGTGCAGTGGCCGGATCTCAGCTCACTGCAAGCTCCGCCTCCCGGGTTTACGCCATTCTCCCGCCTCAGCCTCCCGAGTAGCTGGGACTACAGGCGCCTGCCACCTCGCCCGGCTAGATTTTGTATTTTTTTAGTAGAGACGGGGTTTCATCGTGTTAGCCAGGATGGTCTCGATCTCCCGACCTCATGATCCGCCCGTCTCGGCCTCCCAAAGTGCTGGGATTACAGGCTTGAGCCACCACGCTCGGCCAGCAAATTATTCTTGCTCCTGATGTGCAAATGAGTTCTTTCTAGTGGAATGACAATTGTTTTCCCTATCCCATCCCCTGAGGAATAAGCCAGTTTTACTTCATTTGTTAATTCATTTCAGTATTCTTAAGTGTCTCTATACATGTGTGTATGTATGGCTCTTTGAATTCTCCTTTGAACTGGTTGTCATGACTTACTGGTCCCTTGGTTAAGAGTAAAACAAGGCCGGGCACAGTGGCTCATGCCTCTAATCCCAGCACTTTGGGAGGCCAGGATTACTTGAGGCTAGGAGGTCAAGATCAGCCTGGGCGATATAGCAAGACCCCATCCCTAAAAAAAAAAAAATTTGCCTGGGGGCAGCAGCACCTACCTGTAGTCCTAGCCACTTGGAAGGCTGAGGCAGGAGGATTGCTTGAGCACGGGAGGTCGCAGCTGCAGTGAGCCTTGATTACGCCACTGCACTCCAACCTCAGCAACAGAGTCAGACCCTGTCTCCAAAAAAAAAAAAAAAAAGAAAAAAAAGAAAAACATCTTTAACAATAAAGACATTAGTTAAAAAATAAATTTAGGAACTGTGACAATAAGGTCTTCCATTCACAAATGGGCCTAGCAGAAATTATGGCAAAATGTGTTCCCACTCCAATTAGGTGCCAGAACCCTGATTTAGTGGAGAAATGCCATGTACTCTAGAACTCAGATTTGGGGGCATTATGTGTGATACCTGGCCACCCCACATTGCATTTAAGAGGTTTACCACCTGGTGGTATTCCCCAAAACTTGGGGCTTCTGTTGTCATACAAGGAACAGCTATGGTTATTTATAAACCTTGTCATTTTGTAGGTGAGTATTATGGCTGTTAGATTTGGCTGGCTGCTTCTTGTTTCAGCACAAAGCGGTGCAGCCCCCAGAGAGCTGCACCTGGAATGGAGTTGTGTCAGTACAGGGATTCACTAATTTTTTTCTGAGGTCCAATCCTGGATTGTGGTGCTATTCTCTTCCTCTGTTCCTATTCCTGTGTTTCAGAGTTCAGAATGTTCCTAAAAGAAATTTCAGAATGAAGCAGACTGAAATAAGAAAATTCATTATTTTTTCCAGTCTACCATGCTGCCGTAATCTAATTGACTTCCTGGTTATACTTTCCTTTCCTCCCTACTTCCCTCCTCCAGGTTCTCTTTGCTTCCCTTTCAGCTAACAGACTCATTAGGCACAACCTCTTTACATATACTTTCCTGCCTTCATTCTTTTACCTTTCTTCTCCTTACTCTTGATCAGCCTGAATAATTTCATCAAGCCATCAAACACCTCAACCGTCACATTTGCACTGCATAAAAGGGGAGTGTTCACCTCACCCAAATTCAAAGACATAGTCCTGAACTACTTCTTCCATCTTTTCTTTCGGAGGCAGTCTTACTCTGTCGCCCAGGCTGGTCTCAAGCCATTCTCCCACCCACCTCAGTCTCCCAAAGTGTTGGGATTCCAGGCATTAGCCACTGCGCCTGGCCTCCTCAATCTATTTTTTACTCCTATTGTTTTCTACTTTCTGATTCTTTTGGCTATTGACTTGACTGCCATATTGACCTGTACTTTGGACTGATGCTAGATATGATTTATTTTCAGCTTTATTAGTTTTTCTTAGCAATTATGATTTTCTGCTTTGCATGTATTGCCTTCAAACTGTCTTGAATAAACACTTTCTCAATTTATCTTAGTCCTAAAATCCTTCCCCTCCTGTCCTGCATCCAATGGCAAAGCTTCCTGCCAGCTCACCCAGGGCTTCATAAGAAAGTGATCATTTCCAGCTGGGCATGGTGGCTCACACCTGTAATCCTAGCACTTTGGGAGGCCAAGGCAGGAGGATCACGAGGTCAGGAGTTTGAGACCAGCCTGGGCAACATGGTGAAACCCCGTCTCTACTAAAATACCAAAAAAAAAAAAAAAAAAAAAAAATTAACCAGGCATGTGGCATGCACCTGTAGTCCCAGCTACTTGGGAGGCTGAGACAAGAGAATTGCTTGAACACAGGAGGCAGAGGTTGCCGTGAGCCGAGATTGTGCCACTGCACTCCAGTCTGGCAACAGAGCGAGACTCTGTCTCACACACACACACACAAAATTCATTTTCTTTCCATCTCAGAAGAGTCATCCAATCCAGTGCAGTCTATATAGTAGTTACTCAATAATGTGAATGTCAATGATGGCTGCTAGGAGTTTCCAAGTAGAAGAAGAGTGGCTCAAATTTTCTGTTATTTGCCTAAATTTCTACAGCCACATTCTGTTAATTTCATCCTAATGGCCCTCCTTCTGGAACCATAATCTACCCTTAGAAATATACACTCACCAATCAGGACAATGGTTTCCCAGCAATCCTAGTTATGGTTAAATTATTTTCAACCTATCCTTTTCCCAAAAATGCCACATTTCCTCTCAATTCCACCCACATAATATGACTCCTCAACTTACACAAAGTCATGTATTATTTCTATTTTTTTCTTCTCAGAAACATTAGTCATCTTTAAGACTTCCTCTTCCAAGTTTCCCGTCATATGCATAGTTGCCCAAACCTGAAGGCTTTGTTGTCATCTTCCAATCTTCTTTCTCTCCCACTTCACTTCTTCTTCTCTCAACCGAATCAATCCCACTTCATCCCCTCCTTTGTACTAAGACTCAGACTGTTTGAGTTCAGACACTCATTACTCCTTCCTGGTGTTAACACAGTGTCTTCATATCACTCTCTAGAGGTGAAGATAGCGTCCTAAAGATTATCTCTGTCCTTTCTTTGCTCTTGCTTTTTCAGTGATCTGTATTGCCTTCAGAGACATTTTTCTTTTCCTTTTTTTTTTTTTTTTTTTTGGCAGGGTGTGTTATAGCAGCAATAGGACAGAGACATTTTTCAAAGGATGTGCCAAGGAACAGTTACATCAGGGCTTGTTAATTATTATTTGTAAAAACAATTTATGGGCTCAAATAACTGGGGAATACTGAGTTAAACAAAGATGATATGGTTTCTCCACTTAAGACTTTCGGGCCAGGCATGGTGGTTCATGCTTGTAATCTCAGCCCTTTGGGAAGCTGAGGTGGGAAGATCACCTGAGGTCAGGAGTTTGAGACCAGCCTGACCAACATGGTGAAACCCCGTCTCTACTAAAAATACAAAATTTAGCCGGTCATGGTGGCAGACACCTGTAATCCAAGGAGGCTGAGGCAGGAGAATCGCTTGAACCTGGGAGGTAGAGGTTACAGTGAGCCAAGATTGTGCCACTGCATTTCAGCCCGGGTGACAGAATGAGACTCTGTCTCAAAAAATAAAAAAAAAAAAAAAAAAAATACTTTCAAAGCCTGTAACGTGTTACTCATTATGAATTGCTAAGGGAATATGGGCTCCAACCTATTATTCAAGTATTATCTCATTGTATATTCTGAACAAAATATAAATTCTATTCTACTTTCAGCCTCAGTGAGGAAAATCAAAAAAGCAGTTTGAAAGGTTAGTTTCCAGAATTTAAGATACAAGTATTCAATTGCAAAGGCTTTATATTCTAAAATTTCATTAGAACAGGAAATAAACGAGATATGTGGATGGGATTTCTTTGCAGCCCAGAAGAAATTCAGAAGGGGTCATTGGGCAAAAACACCTTCAAATGTCTGAGCCTCCAGGCTCTGACAGAGAGAAGATTAATCTCAAACCTACTTATTATATCACAATTGTGCAATCCAATGGATACTTTTCAGTGCTTGCCTTACTTGTGTCCCTGTGGTCTTTCTGTCTTGGAACTCTTTCCTCTGTCAACTTCCATTACCCCATCTTACTATTTTTCCTTTTACTTTTGAGACTGTTCTTTCTCAGCTTCCTTTCTGTATTTTTTTACATAGTAATATCCCTAAAGAGTCCTTCTTACTCTGGCTCCTCTTTTCATTCTCTGTACTCTCCTTCAACTATACTACTTGTCCTGATAACTCAACGGCCCACCAAATATCTCTGCAAAGGCCGCACATCCACTGTGAACTCGATGTGTACAAACCTAAACTCACCATTCACCCTAAACCACTAAATTCTCTAGATTCCAAACCAGAAGAGTCTCTTGTCCCCTCCAGTTTAGTAAATGATACCACCAGTCTTCTATAGCTTTTTAAGTTGTGGGATACAATGAGGTTTCTCTTCAAATAGCCTCATCAATCCTTTATTCTTTATTCATAGTACCCCCCACCCCTTTTTCCTTTTTCTCCTTTTTTCTTCCTTTCTGCCTTTGTTACATGCCCAGACATGCCACAATACCAGGCATTATAAGTACCAGCTCACATTCCTTTCTTTATTTGGAAAGAAGACTAGCTCTCTAGCTCATTGCAGACACCCCTGCCCCTTTCTCCTATCTCCTTTATGTGTCCACCTTATCTAAAAAAGGTTCAAATGTTTAGCCAACTGGGACTAGTTTAGATTGTAGGGCCCGACCCTGGCCAATGGGGAAAGGACACAGGAGCAGGACTTGCATTAGGAATAAAGGCTCTCATGCCCCTTTGTTCAGGTGTGCTCTCATGGTGGCTGGCCAAGGAGAAGCACCCCCCTGCGCAAAAGTAAAATTGCTTGGTTAAGAATCCTTTGTTTGAGTGTTCAGTTTCCTTAGGATTTTGAGCATTATTCCCAACAATTCTGGCACCCAAATGTGGGGCTCAAATATTCTCCTTTGGGAAGGGGGTCTTTGGTCACCCCACCCAGGGGGGATGCATCCCACTGTCTAGATCCCCCAGAGGGTGAGGGGGATCAGGGCCCACCTATTGTGATGAATAAATCTGGGTTTTCAGCAAAGTGGGGAGGAGAGACTTGCAAGACCGTGGCAATAAGAGGACCAGGTAATTCTTGTGCATGGAATAAGGTAGGAGACTTCACAAAGGTGACAAAGTATTTCCTTGGTGGTCAGGATGATTTGGAGTTTGACAGTGTGTGAATGGGGCTAAGCATTGTGGTTGTGTGGAGTGAGTAAGTCTTCTCTGCGGTTTCGTGCTGACTAGGGGCAGGAACAGTCAGAGTAGACGAAGAGAAAGAAGGGTGCAAGGAGCCTCCAGAGGGGTGAGCTACAGGATATGCAGGAAACCCTTAACTGGAGAGGCTAAGCCTCCAGAAAGGGGGAGGTAAGACACCTCTAACACAAGAGGTTGAACCCCCTCTTAAAGCTTCATTGAGCCTCTGGAAAGACGGGGGTAAACACCTCTAACAGGAGAGGTTGGAACCCCCCCAAAATCCCTAAGATGGGGAATGTTTCATGTAAGACAGGAAAACTAAAGAGTCAAGAGAGCAATGAAATTCCTTCTGATAGCCCCTTGGGGCTTATGCTAAAGTATTGGAAAGATAATGAGAGGACCAAGTATAAATGAAAACAGCAGATGATATTGTTTTATTTGGCTTCGAGAACCCATCCTTAAACCCTCACTTTTCTGGCCAAAATTTGGGTCTAATGAGGAGCGGATTTGTCAGATTTTAATGGAGCATGTTAATGATAAGAGCCTGTTTCCCAGGAAAAAATTGATTACGCCCTTTGTTAGTGGCAGGGACTTGTCCTCCTTTACCCTTTAGACTCCACAGGGAGAAAGCCAGAAGCCAACCCCTCTGGAAGGGAAAGAGTTCCCATGTCTAGACAACCCACACCCACTAACACGTGGGACCCTCCAGATCGTCTTCCTCCATTCAGTGCCCCTGATCCCGCTCCTCCGGTTCCTGTTTCAGGTCCCTTCCCTGCTTGTGTCACTCTTCCAGCTGCCCCCAATCCTGCCCCTCTGGTTCCCGTTTGAGGTCCCTCTCCTGCTTGTGTCACTCTTACAGCTGCCCCCAATCCCGTCCCTCCCGTTTCCATTTCAGGTCCCTCCCCTGTTTGCATCACTCTTCTGGTTGCCCCCAGTCGTGCCCCTCCAGCTCCCATTTCCATTTCAGGTCCCTCACCTGCTTGTGTCACTCTTCCAGTTGTCCCTGATCCCGCTCCTCTTCACTCCTCCAGTTTCCATCCCTCCGGCTGTGGTTTCGGGTTACTCCCCAGGTGTTTCAGGCCACTCCCTCACCTGTGTCACTTGCCCGTGTTCCATTCCCCTAGCTGCTGCTGCAGATCCCTCCCCCACTTGTGGTGCCTGTACTCATATACTCATATTGCTCCTCCTCCCTATAATCCTGACTTTGCAGAATTACCATCTTGTGAGCCTGCCCCCCACCCCCAACCAAACTATTAAGTATCCCTCTTTAAAGGGGTTTCAACGTGAGATAGAGCAACGTAAAAAAGATATTCAAAACTTTCCATTTCCCTCCATACCTAAAGAGCCAGATCCAACTTTCTTTCCTCTAAGAGTGGTACCACAAAGGGTTGGGGAGCTATTGGCTTTGTAAACGCTCCCTTGACTAGTTCAGAAGTCCAGAATTTAAAAAAGGAGCTTAAGCCATTACTGGATGACCCTTATGGAGTAGCAGATCAAACTGATCAATTTCTAGGTCCTCAGATATACACTGGGCTGAGCTGATGTCCATTTTGAGCATCCTCTTTTCAGGGGAAGAACAAAGTATGATTCGGGGGGCTGCTATGGTGGTTTGGGAACGTGAGCACCCTTCTGGTCAAAATGTTCCTCCTGCAGACCATAAATTTCCCACACGAGACCCCCAGTGGGATAATAACAATGCAAATCGCCGGGAAAACATGCAGGACCTAAGAGAGATGATAATAAAAGGAATTCGAGAATCAGTACCCTGAACTCAAAATCTTTCTAAAGTATTTGATATTCAACAGGAAAAAGATGAGGGACCCGCTAGATTCGTAAATAGATTGAGGGAGCAAATGAGACAATATGCAGGCCTTGATTTGGAAAACCCCCTTGGACAAGGAATGTTAAAACTTCACTTTGTTACTAAAAGTTGGCCAAACATTTCAAGAAAATTACAAAAGATAGAAAATTGGCAGGGCCATCCTCTGAGTGAACTGCTCAGGGAGGCTCAAACAGTATATGTGAGAAGAGATGAGGAAAAACAAAAACCAAAGACAAAACTTATGTTTTCTGCCTTCCAGCAGATGGCTCCAAATCCATATATCTCTAAGTAGGGCTTTCAAGGAGTCAGAGATTATAAGGGGCCGCAACCCTCCTTTAGAGAACCCAAGCCTCCATCTGGAAGGTCAAGGTCCTCATTTAATAAGCTCCCTAAGGAGTATAGGGGAGCAAGGGCAGAGAATGCTAAGACTGAGAAGGAAGAAGGACAAGATAGATGCTACAGATGTGGAAGAACACGCTACTTCAAGAGGGAATGTCCTGAACTAAAGAGAGAGAGAGAAACTTTTACACTCATGACTTCTGAAGAACAATGGGGGGCGGGGGGGAGGCAGGGGCTCCACCTCTTTTATTCTGAGTCCCACCAGGAGCCCTTGATAAATTTGGAGGTGGGACCTAAACGTGAATTTATCACCTTTTTAGTCAATTCAGGGGCTTCACATTCCTCTGTTTGTTTCCCTCCACCTAGTCTTACCTGCTCTTCAGAAGAACTTTTAGTCACCGGGGTAAAAGGAGAAGGATTTAAGGCAAAAATTTTAGAAAGCACAGAAGTCAGATATCAAGATCAATTTACTCATATTCAGTTTTTATTAATTCCTGAAGTGGGAACTAATATATTAGGAAGGGACTTAATGCTAAGGTTAGGTATAGGCCTTCAAGTGGACCCTGAAGGATTCCTCACTTCACTACATTTACTCACTGCTGTAGGTGAGAAATATATTCATCCTGATGTCTGGTCAAAAGAAGGAAATAGTAGGAAATTCCATGTCCTTCCAATACATATCAAACTAAAAACTCCTGGGGAAATACTAAGGAGAAAGCAGTACCCCATTCTTTTAGAGGGCAGAGTAGGGCTAAAGCCTGTAATTAAGGGTTTCCTTAAAGATGGGCTTCTTGAATCCTGTATGTCTCCTTACAATACCCCAGTCATGCCTGTCAAGAAATCAGATGGGTCGTATAGATTAGTGCAAGACCTTAGAACTATTAATCAAATAGTCCAGACCACTCACCCCATTGTTCCTAACCCTTACACCATTCTTAGCAAAATTCTGTACAATCATCAGTTGTTTACAGTGATAGATTTAAAGGATGCCTTCTGGCATGCCCGTTGGCTGAGGATAGCTGAGATATATTTGCTTTTGAGTGGGAAGACCCCCATTCAGGACAGAGACAACAATATCAACAGACAGTCTTGCCCCAGGGGTTCGCAGACTCCCCAACCTCTTTGGTCAGATCCTAGAACAAGTACTAGAGAAAGTCACAATCCCTAAGCAAACATGCCTAGTTTGCCTTCAGTAGGTAGATGATCTTCTTATATCTGGTAAAGATATAAAAGGAGTAGGTAACTTCTCTACACATATTCCCAATCACTTGCAATGTGAGGGGTTGCAGGTCTCAAAAGGGAAACTTCAGTATGTAGAACCTGAAGTTAAATACTTAGGTCACCTAATCAGTGCAGGTAAACTAAGAATAGGACCTGAAAGAGTGGAGGGAATTGTTTTCCTACCCCTGCCTCAAAATAAACAAGAATTCAGGACATTTTTAGGACTAATTAGATATTGCTGTTTATGGATTGACTCATATGCATTAAAAAGGAAACTTCTACATGAGAAACTTGCCCAGTGGAAGCCTGATTGTCTCTGGTGGACTTCTGAGGAAATCCAGGAAACTGAAGAATTAAAAGAGATGCTTGTAACTGCCCCTATTCTAGCTCTACACTCCCTAGAGTTTTTGTTAATGTAAATAACGGGGTAGCTCTAGGAGTGCTTACCCAAGGGCATGGAGGCCATCGACAGCCTGTGGCCTTCTTGTCAAAGGTCTTAGACCCAGTCACTCGTGAGTGGCCCCAGTGTATCCAATCCATGACAGCTACAGCAGTATTAGTTGAAGAAAGTAGGAAGTTAACCTTTGGAGGAAAGTTAACAGTAAGCACACCCCACCAAGTTAGAACTATTTTAAATCAGAAAGCAGGAAGGTGGATCACTGACTCACAGATTTTAAAATATGAGGCTATCCTACTGGAAAAAGATGATTTAATATTAACTACTGATAATTCACTTAATCCAGCAGGCTTTTAACAGGGGATCCAAACTTAAAAGAGAACACACATGTTTAGATCTGATTGATCACCATAAAAAAGTTCAACCAGACTTAGGAGAAACTCCCTTCAAGACAGGGGGGCACTTATTCATAGACGGGTCCTCCTGGGTAATTGAAGGGAAAAGACATCATGGGTATTCAGTGATTGATGGAGAAATGCTTGAAGAAGTAGAATCAGGAAGACTGCCTAATAATTGGTCTGCCCAGACGTGTGAACTGTTTGCACTCAGCCAAGCTTTAGAACATTTACAAAACCAAGAAGGAACTATCTATTCTGACTCTAACTATGTCTTTGGGGTAGCACACGCATTTGGAAAAATTTGGATGGAGAGGGGTCTTACCAATAGTAGAGGACAAGATTTAGTTCATAGAGAACTAATTGCTTGTGTCCTCTACAATCTCCAATTGCCAGAAGAGATAGCTATTGTACATGTCCCAGGGCATCAAAGGGACTTGTCTTTCTTTCACAATTCGGGGAAATAATCTCACAGATCAGATAGCAAAGCAAGTTGCCGTTTCTTCTGAAATGCCTGTTTTTCATTTAACTCCATGCCTGCCTTCTCCTACTGCAACCCCCATTTTCTCTTCAATTGAAAAAGAGAAGTTAATAAGAACAGGAGCTAAAGAGAACGCAGAAGGGAAATGGTTATCACCAGATCAAAGGGAGATGTTGTCAAAACCTCTCATGAGGGAGGTCTTGTCTCAATTACATCAGGGGACCCATTGGGGGCCCCAAGAAATGTATGATGAGATTCTCCGGGTTTATGGATGTATAGGAATTTACACCTTCGCCAAACAAATTATAGATAGTTGTTTAATATGTAAAAAAGACTAATAAGCAGATTCTAAGGAAATTGCCCCTTGCAGGAAGGAATCCAGGGCTGAGACCATTTCAAAGTGTTCAGATTGATTATACTGAAATGCCCCCAGTTGGTCGTTTAAAATACTTAGTAATAATAGACCACTTTATCCACTGGGTAGAGGCTATTCTATTCTCAAGTGCAACCACCAATAATGTAGTTAAAGCATTAATTGAAAACATCGTACCCAGATTTGGACTAGTAGAAAATATTGATTCAGATAATGGAATCCATTTCACTGCACATGTCATTAAGAAGTTAGCCCAGATAATAGATATAAATTGGGAATACCATACCCCTTGGCATCCATCCTCCTCAGGAAGAGTAGAGCTGATGAAAAAGTCTCTAAAAAGCCACTTAACTTAGTTTTAGAAACCCGATTGCCATGGAATAAATGTCTTCCTATTGCTTTGTTAAGAATCCAGACTGCCCCTTGGAGAGATATGGCCTTTCCCCTTATGAATTGCTCTATGGACTGCCCTACTTACACTCCACTGCTGACTTCCCTACATTTGAAACAAAAGATCATTTCCTCAAAAATTATATACTTGGTCCATCCTCTACCTTCCCTTCCCTTAAGATTAAAGGTCTCCTAACACAGGCGCCACCCCTGGAGTTTCTAGCACATCAGCATCAGCCTGGAGACCATGTCCTCATCAAAGGGTGGAAGGAAGAGAAACTTGAACCAGCTTGGGAAGGACTCTACCTAGTGCTCCTAACTACTGATACTGCAGTCTGGACAGCAGAAACAGGATGAACTCATCACACCCAAATCAAAAAGGCACTGCCACCTTCAGAATCATGGACTGTCACTCCAGGGCTCACCCCCACCAAACTAACTCTAAAAAGAGCTTAATAATCACGTGTTTATTTTCTTTTTTCTTTTCAACAGAAGGTCCTCTTGTCATCAATGTAACTAAGGCTAGCCATCCTTTAACCCTTCTGTTCGATGCCTGTTCAGTCATCCCATACAGAGAGGAGCAAGCTCAAAGGAAGGTATCCCATGTTGATAAATATCTATGTCCGTACTCTGAAGAGTGAACCAAGTATAAGTATGGAGCTTTAAAAGGGCCCTGTAGTGACCAGGCAGATGTTTGGTGGACCACTAAGTACAAAGGGTGGACAGCCATGCCCCCTGCTTCAAATAGGTTACAGGGACTAAGACAAAAACTCCAACTAATCCATGGTCCCACCCCACCAAATTGTAAGCCATTGCACTGTAACCCCTTGTTGCTGATTATAGATCATACCTGGACAATGGCCCATGAACCCTCTATATTTGAACGGTATGGGTTAGAAGCAGATGTTTCAGGACAAGACCCTGTAGGAATCTTCTCCCTAAGGTTAGTTAAACTACTGGTTAACAATAATAAAGGAATTCAGACCCAGAGTCCACGAGACACGTGGAGCCCAACGCTCTCCCCAAGTACAGCAAGTCCAACGTCCTCCTCCCATCTCCAAAATGACCCAACCAAGGTACTAGTTTGGAGGTAGAAAACTTAAGGCAAACTATAGCTCTAGAGACAAGGTATGAAGATGCAAATGCTTGGCTGGAAAGGATTAAATATTCCATCCACACTTTAAACAAAAGTGAATGTTATGCTTGTGTGCACAGTAAGACCAGAGGCCCAGATTGTCCCCGTTCTGCTTAGATGGTCTTCCAGCTGACCGGGCATGAGCTGTATGGTAGATCTCTTCCAAAACCCCTCAGCCTGGGGCAATAAATCATGCCAAGCTCTTTCTCTGCTGTTACCTGAAGTTCGACACCTTGTGGATCAGCCCCCAAAGGCCATTCAACGTCCATCCCCCAATGCCAATTTTACTTCATGTCTCTCTTTACAGGGAGAAAACTTGGCATTCCTGGAAGCCTTAATGGGATGCAGTAAGCTTAAGTTCTTCCAAGAGCTTATCCATCAGTCTGCCCTTAGCCATCCTTGAGTGGATGTGTGGTGGTATTGTGGTAGACCAATACTGGACACTCTGCCAAGTAACTGGAGCGGAATTTGTGCTGTAATTCAATTGGCCATCCCTTTCACCCTGGCATTTCATCAAGCAGAAAGGATAGGAACCAAATATCATCAAACAAGAGCGGCCTCCCCATGGATCCTTCTATTCTCATGTTTATACAGATGCCATTGGGGTCCCAAGAGGAGTGCCAAATGAATTTAAGGCCCAAAATCAAATAACTGCCAGATTTGAATCTATGTTCTTCTGGTGGTTAACTGTAAATAAAAATGTGAATTGGATACATTACATTTATTACAATCAACAATGACTTATTAATTATACTAGAGATGCTGTTAAAGGGATGGCTGAACAACTAGGACCCACCAGTCAAATGACCTGGGGAAATAGAATAGCATTAGACATGATATTAGCAAAGGAGGGTGGAGTTTGTCATGATTGGGACGCAATGCTGTACTTATATCCCTAATAATACTGCTCCTAGCAGGACCATAACTAAAGCATTACAAGGTCTTACTGCCTTATCAAATGAATTAGCCAAAAATTCTGGACTAAACAATCCCTTCACAAATTTAATGGGATATTGGTTCGGTAGATGGAAGGGACTTACGTCCTCAATCCTCATCTCTCTGGCCATCGGAATAGGGTTGCTTATTCTTGTAGGATGCTGTATTATACCCTGTGCTCGAGAACTAATACAAAGATTTATTGAAACAGCTCTCACTAAAACCTTTTACGATCCTCCTCCCCCTTATTCAAATGAGCTTTTCCTTCTAGAAGATCAAGTAGATCAACAGAGCCAAATTATGCTAAAAAGATTTGAAGAGAGGGTTATAAAAAGAAGGGGAAAGCTGTGGGATATGATGAGGTTTCTCTTCAAATAGCCTGATCAATCCTTTATTCTTTAATTCATAGTACCCCCACCCCCCACCCCTTTTCCTTTTCTCCTTTTTTCGTCCTTTCTGCCTTTGTTACATGCCCAGACATGCCACAGTACCAGGTGTTATCAGTACCAGCTCACATTCCTTTCCTTATTTGGAAAGAAGACTAGCTCTCTAGTTCATTGCAGACACCCCTTCCCCTTTTCCCTCTCTCCCTTACATGCCCACCTAATCTAAAAAAGTTTCAAATGTTTAGTTAACTGGGAATAGTTTAGATTGTACGGCCTGACCCTGGCCAATGGGGAAAGGGTATAGTGGCAGGACTTGCAGCAGGAATAAAAGCTCTCATGACCCTTTGTTTAGGTGTGTTCTCATGGCGACCGGCCAAGGAGAAGCACCCCTCTGCGCAAAAGTAAAATTGCTTTGCTAAGAATCCTTTGTTTTGACTGTTCAATTTCCTTAGGATTTTGAGCGTTATTCTTAACATATGACTTCTAAAACTGTTATTTTTTTGTGTAGTAATAATTCTTTATTTTCATTTGCCTAGTGTGCTGTGCCTTTATTAATTAGTCCCAATTTTCATGGAGCAGCATAGCTACTGTCAGCAGGAACAAATGTATCGAATAATTGCTTCCATTTTGCTCCTAGAGTCTTTAGTATTCCTGACTCAATCTGTATCTGTTTCTCTCTAGGCTTTCTACATAACCCTCATTCTTCACTGTCAATCTGGAAAGTCTACTTTTCTCCTGTAATGGATTCTACATTTCCTATATCCCATGTCTTCTACTTTTGGGTTTATTTTATGAAGAGACTGATGGTGTATACTTAATATTCAATTTTTTCTATTTCTAAGGGGAATCACAATTTATTTGTAGGTGGCAGCATGTCCAGTCAAAACCTCTATTTCTGAGTCCACCTTGCAGATAAATATGGCCCTGTAATATGGTTATGGTTGCTGTAATATAAGCAGAAGTTTTGGATAAGGCTTCCTAAAAAAGCTCTTAAGAAGGTGGGAGGGGACAGTCTCAGCTGGCATGCACGTTGTATCCTTAACCCTTCCCTTTCTTCTTGCAGGGAATAAAGATGTGAGTCTTCCCACTGACAGAGAAGGTATAAGTCAAATGGACTTAATAATTCAGTTCTCTATAATTTAAAATTTCTCACCATAAATTGATAAATTGACATTCTAGTGTGTACGCCACTCTATGGACCTATGTAATTAGAGTTTACCTTGAGAGATAAACCCAGTCTTGGCATTTTCAAATTAGTTTTC
>NW_016806691.1:1282904-1301293 GCF_001698545.2 Rhinopithecus bieti
CCACCCCCCACCCCTTTTTCCTTTTTCTCCTTTTTTCGTCCTTTCTGCCTTTGTTACATGCCCAGACATGCCACAGTACCAGGTGTTATCAGTACCAGCTCACATTCCTTTCCTTATTTGGAAAGAAGACTAGCTCTCTAGTTCATTGCAGACACCCCTTCCCCTTTTCCCTCTCTCCCTTACATGCCCACCTAATCTAAAAAAGTTTCAAATGTTTAGTTAACTGGGAATAGTTTAGATTGTACGGCCTGACCCTGGCCAATGGGGAAAGGGTATAGTGGCAGGACTTGCAGCAGGAATAAAAGCTCTCATGACCCTTTGTTTAGGTGTGTTCTCATGGCGACCGGCCAAGGAGAAGCACCCCTCTGCGCAAAAGTAAAATTGCTTTGCTAAGAATCCTTTGTTTTGACTGTTCAATTTCCTTAGGATTTTGAGCGTTATTCTTAACATATGACTTCTAAAACTGTTATTTTTTTGTGTAGTAATAATTCTTTATTTTCATTTGCCTAGTGTGCTGTGCCTTTATTAATTAGTCCCAATTTTTCATGGAGCAGCATAGCTACTGTCAGCAGGAACAAATGTATCGAATAATTGCTTCCATTTTGCTCCTAGAGTCTTTAGTATTCCTGACTCAATCTGTATCTGTTTCTCTCTAGGCTTTCTACATAACCCTCATTCTTCACTGTCAATCTGGAAAGTCTACTTTTCTCCTGTAATGGATTCTACATTTCCTATATCCCATGTCTTCTACTTTTTGGGTTTATTTTTATGAAGAGACTGATGGTGTATACTTAATATTCAATTTTTTCTATTTCTAAGGGGAATCACAATTTATTTGTAGGTGGCAGCATGTCCAGTCAAAACCTCTATTTCTGAGTCCACCTTGCAGATAAATATGGCCCTGTAATATGGTTATGGTTGCTGTAATATAAGCAGAAGTTTTTGGATAAGGCTTCCTAAAAAAGCTCTTAAGAAGGTGGGAGGGGACAGTCTCAGCTGGCATGCACGTTGTATCCTTAACCCTTCCCTTTCTTCTTGCAGGGAATAAAGATGTGAGTCTTCCCACTGACAGAGAAGGTATAAGTCAAATGGACTTAATAATTCAGTTCTCTATAATTTAAAATTTCTCACCATAAATTGATAAATTGACATTCTAGTGTGTACGCCACTCTATGGACCTATGTAATTAGAGTTTACCTTGAGAGATAAACCCAGTCTTGGCATTTTTCAAATTAGTTTTCTTAGACTATCAGATTGAAGAAAAGACTATGAGAAATTCTTCACAGCTTGTGAAGCCTTTTAGGAGTTAGATACTAGCCTCACTTGGCAACAATCTAAATACAAAAATAAAAATATAAATTAAATATATAATATAAAAATAAAGGTTTTCTTTTGAACTTCAGGGGATTACATATTTGTATTAATAATACATAAATGCTCCACTGAAGAAAAAATAAAATGTGACTTAGAGGCAATCCATGAGGAGGAGTAAAAGCTTTCTTCTTCACAAGGCTACACCACATTGGTTAATGATTTTTTCAACCAATCATATTCTCTCTTGGGGAATTTGAATGTGAGACATATAGAGAAGTACACAAATGGCAGAGAAACACAGAAACGGTCAGCAATGCAGAAAACACTATATAAAAAGTCATGAGGTAGCAAAGTCATGAATAAGCCGAAAATCATGAATAAGTTGAAACAATATCAGGTGGTATGAGTTGTGTCATATCTTCATGATGATCCGTATCTCTTTGAAACCTGCTGAAAATATGTAGATAATTTCATATTTCTTATTTTCTCATTCATCTTTAAATATACCACTTAAGATGATCTGAGTGGGCCTTTTAATAACTTTTAATAGTTATTAGCACAAATATTTCCCAAATCTGTTACCTCATATCCATGCCCATTTCCCTGCCCAGGTTAAGCCTTCATTCTTATTCACATAGATGACTAGAAAAATAATTCATAGCTTCCCAGCTTTCACTCTTCCATCACGTAACACAGATCTTATCATGTCACTCTCTCTATGTTCATGAATAATGCATATGTGAGAAATGACATGTCATACAACAGTGAATCATGGGGTTGGCTGTAGAACCATTCCATCTGTGTGTGTGCATAGGCCTGAGAGATTGAGAGTTGGAGAAGCCTTATCATACACTTTGAGTAGGGAGGTGAGGACCAGAAAATTAGAGGCAGTTTCATTCACTCCTCTGATTTCCATCACCATGTACATGCTGATGATCTCTACTTCAATTTCTCCACCCTCTTCTGACCTTAGATGCAAATAGCCAACTGTTTACCCCAGATCTCTGCCAGGAGGACTTACAGGCACCTGAATCTCAACATGTCTAAAACAAAGGTCATCAGCTCTCCCTTCCTGTGAGGGTGACTTCATTTCTCTTTAGAGATTGGCATCACTATTTGTTCGAGCCAAAAAGCCAAAAGTCGTCTTCTTCTCCCTCATTCTTCATTTATAAGAAATCACCAAGTTCTCTTAATTTTACTTCTTTCATATTTTTTGAATCTGAGCTTTTCTCTCTATTTCACTGAATTACTTTAATCTGATCCATCTCTCTCACGTAGGTAATTCACAGGTCTTTCTCACCTAATCCAGGATCTTCCCGAATGTATTCACTACTCTGCATCCATCCACAGGTGGCTATTTAAGCAAATTATGATACACCTATACAATGTGACACTGAGTAGCCTTTAGAAAGAATAAGGCAGATTTGCATGTGCTGAATATTTGATAAATATTTGATAAAAATGCAAATAACTGAATCGCATGTATTGTATTACCTTCCTAGTTAAATTTACAAAGTATATGAAATGTTGTTGCTATAGTTTCATTTGTTTGCCCCCTCCAAATCTCATATTGAATGTTGATGCCCAATGTTGGGAGTGGGGTCTAGTGGGAGGTGTTTGTATCATGGGACCAGATCCCTCACAATGTCTTGGTGCCATCCTCTTTGTAATGAGTGCGTTCTCACTGTGCTAGTTCCTGCAAGTGCTGGTTGTTAAAAATAGCCTGGCACCTCCCAGCTCTCTCTCTTACTTCTTCTTCACCATGGGACCTCTGCATACACCAGCTTCACTCTGCTGTCTGCCACAAATGAAGGGGGCCTGAGGCTCTCATCAGAAGCAGATGCTGGTGCCATGGTTCTTGTACAGCCTGCAGAACCATGAGCCAAATAAACCTCTTCTCTTTATAAATTACCCAGCTTCAGGGTAATTTATAAAGTCTGTTGTGTTGTTATCACAATACAAACAGACTAAGAGAGCTGTCATATGCACATGTAGATGATTTTAATTATTTTTCTAAGGATTCCAAAGAAAATGATTGCCTACAGGGAGAAATACTCAGAGCCTAGGGTGGTTGAGGCAGAGAATGTGGATACTTTCCTTAAAAAACAGAGGGTGTGGTGACCTTCTATTATGAAAAATTCTAAACATACACATAAGTAGGGAGAATAGATAATTCCTTTCTTCATGATCACCCAGCTTCAATAATGATTAACTTGTAGTCAATCTTGTTTTGTTTATGTCCTCACTCACTCTACTTCTAATTCTACTGTTATTATTTTAAAGCAATTTTCAGGTGTTACAGAATTTCATTAGTGGAATTTTTCATTAGTGGAATACTTCAGTATATATCTCTAAGATAATGTTGTCCAACAGGATTCTCTGCAATGATGAAAATATCCTATATATGTACTTTCCAATACAGTATTCACGAGCCATACAGGGCTAACTGATCACTGGAAATGTGACTGATGTGGCTGAGGAACTAAACTTTTAAAGTTTTTCCTATTTCAACTGACTTAAATCTAAATGTAAACAGTCACATGTGGCTAGGGGCTACACAACTGGACAGTACAGCTCTTAGATATAAGGATTCTTTTAAAAATTTGTAACTAAAATAGATAGACCAGGCCAGGGTGGCTCATACCTGTAATCCCAGAAATTTGGGAGGCCCAGGTGGGAGGATCACTTGAGGCCAGGAGTTTAAGTTTACAGTGAGTTGTGATTGCGATGCTGCACTCCAGCCTGGGCAACAGAAAGAGACCCTGTCTAAACAAACAAAACAAAACATAACTGAAATATGTCACATCTAAAAATTAGTACCATTTCCTGAATATTATCAATTTTCAATTGCAGTGCTCAAATTTTTTCAGATATATCATAAATATTTTTTGTTTCCTTTTTTGTTTTTGAAATGGGTCTTGCTCTGTTGCCTGGGCTGTAGTGCAGTGGTATGATCATGGCTCACTGCAACCTCAGCATCCTGAGTAGCTGGGACTGCAGGTGCACATCACCATGCCTAGCTTTGTTTTGTTTTGTAAAGATGAGGTCACTATGTTGCCCAGGCTGGTCTTGAACTCCTGAGCTCAAGTGATCCTCTTGCCTTGGCCTCCCAAAGTGCTGGGGTTACAGGCATGACCCATTGGCCATAATTTTAATAGTTACTTTGCTTGAATCTAAATCCATACACTTTATTGTTTGTCGATATGTTTCTTAAGTTCTTTTAATCTAAAGTTTTGATAAGGATGCATTAATTTTCATTTTATATCAATCTATGTAGTTTGAATTTTTAAACCATTTTAAACCATGAATATATCATTTTTAATCACTAGTATACCATCAGAGATTGTCTAGGTGGTAGGACTGTATGCCAATACTTGTTATTCTTAAAGAATTCTTGCCTTTTTTTAAGTATAAATCTTTTAATATAATTTCTGTGCCCTAAAGGGCTCTTATTTTAAGCTTCTAAAATTTAATATCCAAATTCTTTTTTTCTATTTTTTTTCAACTTTTATTTTGGATTCAGAGGGTACATATGCAGGTTTGTTATATAGGCGTATTGTGTGATACTGAGATTTGGGGTATGGAAATTATCCTGTCACTTGGGTAGTGAGCATAGTACCCAATAGTTAGTTTTACAGCCCATGCCCCTCCCTTCCCTCCCATTTCTAGTAGTCCCCAGTGTCTGTTGTTCCCATCTTTATGTCTATGTGTACCCAGTGTTTAGCTCCCACTTATAAGTGAGAACATGCAGTAAGGGTTTCCTGATCCTTTATTAGTCCACTTAGGATAATGGTCTCCAACTGCATCTACGTTGCTGCAAAGGACATGATTTCATTCTTTTTTGTGGCTGTGTAGTATTTCATGGTGTACATATACCACATTTTGTTTATCCAATCCACAATTGATGGGCATCTAGGCTGATTCCATGACTTTGCTATGGTGAATAGCACAGTGATGAACATGTGAGTGCACGTGTCTTTTGGTATAATGACCTATATTCCTTTAGAATATACCCAGTAATAGAATTTCTGGGTCGAATGGTAGTTCTAAGTTTTTTGAGAAATCTCCAAACTAATTTACATTCCTACCATAAGTATATAAACACTCCCTTTTCTCTTCAGCATCGTTTTTTTTTTTTTACTTTTTAACAATATAATGGCTATTTGGACTAGTGTGAGATGGTATCTCATTGCTGTTTTGATTTGCATTTCTCTGATGGTTAGCGATGTGGAGCATTTTTTTTCATATGTTTGTTGGCCACCTGTATGTCTTTTCTTGAAAAGTGTCTGAGATAATTTCTCTTGCTGTGCAGAAGCTCTTTAGTTTAATTAGGTCCTGGTCCTGCTTAATCAATTTTCAGTTTTGGAGACTTAGCCATAATTTATTTACCAAAGCTGATGCTGAGAAGGGTATTTCCTAGGTTTTCTTCTATAGGTTTTGTAGTTTGAAGTCTTACCCTTAGATATTAAGTTTTATACATGGTAAAAGGTAAGGGTCCAGCTTTATTCTTCTGTGTATGGCTAGGCAATTATCTTAGCACCATTTATTGAATAGGGAGTTCTTTCCCCATTGCTTATTTTTGTCGACTTGGTTGAAGATCACATGGTTGTAAGTGTGCAGCTTTATTTCTGGGTTCTCTATTCTGTTTCATTGGTCTATGTGTCTATTTTTTTGCCAGTATCATGCTGTTTGGGTTACTGTAAACTTATAGTATAGTTTGAAGTTGGGTAATGTGATGCCTCCAACTTTGTTCTTTTACTTAGGATTGCTTTGGCTATTCAGGATCTTTTTTGGTTTGATACACATTTTAGAATATTTTTCTTTCTATTCTGATAGGAATATTGAATCTGTAAATTGCTTTGGGCAGCATGGCCATTTTAATGATATTGATTCTTCTAATCCATGACCATGGAATATTTTTCTATTCATTTGTGCTGTCTCTGATTTCTTTTAGCAGTGTTTTGTAGTTCTCCTTGTATTGCTCTTTCACCTCCTGGGTTAGATGCATACCTAGGTATTTCAGTCTTTTTGTGTGGTTATGGTAAATGGGATTGTGTTCCTGATTTGGCTCTCGGCTAGAATTTTATTGGTGTATAGAAATACTACTGATTTTTGTACATTGATTTTATATCCTAAAACTTTACTGAAGTCATTTATCAGTTCTAGGACCCTTTTGGCAGAGTCTTTAGGGTTTTCTAAGTATAGAATCAAATAATCAGCAGAGATAGTTTCACTTCTTCTTTTCCAATTTGGATGCCTTTTATTTCTTTCTCTTGGTTGATTGCTCTGGCTAGGATTTCCAGTACTATGTAGAATAGGAGTGGGCATCCTTGTCTCGTACCAGTTCACAAGTGGAATGGTTCCATCTATTGCCTGTTCAGTATGATGTGGGTTTGTTATAGATGGCTCTTATTATTTTGAGGTATGTTCCTTCAATGCCTAGCCTATTAAAGGTTTTTATCATGAAAAGAAGTTGGATTTTGATATGGTTTGTCTGTGTTTCTACACAAATCTCATTTTGAATTATAGCTCCCATAATCCCTTATGTTGTGAGACGGACCCAGTGGGAGATAACTGAATCATGGGGTCAGTTTCCCTATACTGTTCTGGTGGTAGTGAATAAGTCTCATGAAATCTGATGATTTTATAAGGGGAAACCCCTTTTACTTGGCTCTCATTCTTTCTTGTCTGCCACCATGTAAGACGTGCCTTTCACCTTCTGCTATAATTGTGGGGCCTCCCCAGCCACGTGGAACTGTGAATCCATTAAACCTCTTTTTCTTTATAAATTACCCAGTGTTGGGTATGTTTATATCAGCAATATGAAAACGGACTCACACAGATTTCATGAAAAATTTTTTCTCCATCTATTGAGATGATCATATGGTTTTTTTTTTTTTCTGTTTATATGGTGAGTCACATTTATTGATCTTTGTTTGTTTAACCAACCTTGCATTGCAGGAAGAAAGCCTAGTTGATCATGGCGAATTAACTTTTTGATGTGCTGTTGGATTCCGTTTGCCAGTATTTTGTTGAGGACTTTTTTGTCTACATTCTTCACAGATATTGGCCTGAAGTTTTTTTTCCACTGTGTCTCTGCCAGATTTTGTTATTAGGATCATGCTTGCTTTGTAACACAAGTAAGGGAGAAGCCCCTTCTCCTTGATTTTTTAGGATAGTTTCAGTAGAATTGGTATCAAATTCTCTTTTGTATGTGTGGTAGAATTCAGCTGTGACTCCATCTGGTGGTCCAGGGTTTTTTTTTGGTTGGTAGGTTTTTTTTTTTATTACTAATTCAATTTAAGAATTTGTTATTGGTCTCTTCAGGTTTCACTTTCTTCCTGGTACAATTGTGGGAGAATGTGTGTTTCAAGGAATGTATCAGTTTCTTCAGATTTTCTAATTTGTGTTCATAGGGATGTTCATAAGTCTCTAAGGATATTTTGTATTTCTGTGGGATAAGTTGTAATGTCATCTTTGTCATTTCTGATTGTGCTTATTTGGATCTTCTCTTTTTTTGTTTCTTTGTTCTCCTAGCCCTAGTGATGATAGCTGCTTTCTTCAATATCCGTATCCAGGATGCCTTTAGTGTTGTCTATTTGTCTTGCTAGTTCTCCAATGCCTGTCAACAATTTTTTAAATATTAAATAGGTAATAAGATATCATGTAAGTAATCATCAGTAAACTTTCAGGTCATCTGTCCATTTATCAATTATCTATCTTCTCCCCTGTTTACCTATTTTTTTTCTATTGATCTAGCCAATGCATTTTTATTAGAAAATTTCCATTTTTTTGTTTGTTTGTTTTTTTGAGACAGAGTCTCCCTCTGTCACCAGGCTGGAGTGTAATAGTGGTGCAATCTTGGTTCACTACAACCTCTGCCTCCCGGGTTCAAGTGATTCTCCTGCCTCAGCCTCCCAAATAGCTGGGACTACAGACGTGTGCCACTATGCCCAGCTAATTCTTGTATTTTTAGTAGAGACGGGGTTTCACCATGTTGGCCAGGATGGTCTCAAACTCTCGACCTCGTGATCTGACCACCTCAGCCTCCCAAAGTGCTGGAATTACAGGCGTGAGCCACCACACCCTGCCAAAATTTCCATGTTTTGTGGAGACCACTTGCCAGTCTGACTTGATGTAAATAATTATCTTCAGAGTGTAGTTTGAAGGATAACTCTGGTCCCAGCATATCTCCCCCACTGCCTGTTGCCTACCAAAATTTCCACCATTAGGGGAATCATCCTCTTGGGATGAATTTTCTATCTCTGAGGATTCTCTTAAAATGCAGATGTAATCACCTGATGAGTTCTTCCTGCCTGCATCACAGACAAAACTAGCTCACTGAGACCATGGTATTGGAGTAGAGAAAGATTTTGATTAATGCAAAGCCAGCCACATGGAAGATGGAGTTATTACTCAAATCTGTCTCCTCAAAGCCTTGGAGGTTAGGGTTTTTCAAGGATTGCTTGGGGGGCAGGAGGTAGAGAATGGGGCAATCAACCAATGTTGATTTGTTGGGGATGCAATCATTTGGGTGTGGAAAAGAGTCCTCCTGAACTGAGCCAGCCTCTGAGTTGGGGCCACAGACTGGCTGAATCATGGGTTGTGTGTTCTGACCTGGATCCAAGAACCATATTTCAACCAGTCTTATGGCCCCCACTCGGAGGCAGCCAGTCAGCCAGTTATCAGAAATGCAAAAGTATGAAACAAAATCTCAAAAGGCCCATCTTAGTTTCTACAATAATGATGTTATCCACAGGAGTAACCAGGGAAGTTACAAATCTTGTGATCTCCGGAACAATGGTTGGTAATTGTTTAACTATGCCTACATCTTAGCAGAATTCAGGACCCTCTGGATGGTGACAGGAGGCAGCCAAATGCCTAGGCAGATAGGGGTGGGTCTCCAGTGAAACCCCACCTCCAAGCCAAAAACAGCCTGAAGGCTGAAAAACCAGACTGCTGGTCCCTAATGAAATCCGTAACCCAGAGGGAGAACTTCTGTTCCTGTTTGCCTGCACTTTCCTGATTGATTCTTTCTGATTAATGCCTTTTAACCAATCAATGTTGCCTTTCCAATACTACCGAGGCCTGCCCCTTCCCCATTCTGAGCCCGTAAAAAGCCCCCAGACTCAGCCATATTGAGGGGGCCTTCGCACCTTCGGAGAGGGAACCACTCCCACATCCTCTCTCTGCTGAAAGCTGTTTCATCACTCAATAAAACTCCCTATCTTGCTCACTCTTTGAATGTCAGCACACCATCATTCTTGTTGGGTGCGGGACAATAACTTGGGAACCACTGTATAAGCCAGACTTGGCCTGGGTGGGCTGAATAGGCAGGCCAGCTCCTGCAGCAGTTAAAGGCCATCTCCAGCAGCAGGTAGTGTGGCTGAGTGATGCCCAGGTGGTGCATCACCAGAGAGAGGTTCCTGGCTTCCAAAGTGACCAAGAAGAAAATTTTGCGTTACTCTCATAATCCTAACCTTGGCCTTTTGTTAGTTTTACAAAGGGGGTTTAGTTTTGGGGAGGGCTATCATTATTCTTGCTTTAAGGTTAAACTATAAATTAAACTCCTCCCAGAGTTAGCTTAGCCTAGGTCCAGGTATGACCAACGACATCTTGGAGGTTAGAAACAAGATGATGTTAACTATGTCAGATTTCTCTTTCTGACACAATTTTGCATAGGTGGTTTCAGAGATATTCCTCAGCTTGTAGAGTATGGTATCACTCATATCATAACATAGATTAGCAGATCATATTGTTTATTCACCTGTCAGAGCAATGGCAAAAAGGAGCATAGAGCATTGTAAGTTTTCATAACTTGACCATGAGCCCTTGTTTTCCTACATCCTTGGGATTTTCTTGGTGACTTGTATACATTATACTCTGAATGAGTATGTGTGAATAGCATGAGGCAGTTGAGGTAGTAGAAAATGAAGCAGAAGATGGAATGTGGCACCGGAGGCAATGTTAGAGTGTGGCAACTTCTCAGCCAGGAGGTGGTCTCAGAGCCACGGCCACCTGAAAAAGGGAAAGGAGCAGAGAAATGGCAGGAAGGAGTGCTGAGGGTAAACTCTGCTTATTTCAAAAGTCCTGTCTCAGACTGGTCCCCTGACGCAGAGATTGTGCTTAAAGGAAATTAAATTGGCAACAAATCATCTTTTCCGAATACTGTGAAAAGAAATTGTTCCTTGCACCATAGCACTGACCTTCCTTTCCTGTACTGTCATTCTATATCAGTGTAAAGTTAGTCGTAAGATCATGTTTATGGAGGGTCCTTGACCCAGGCAAACTCAGGATGTGGAATAATCTGTAGATTGAGAAATTGTATCTCTTCTCGTATTAGGAAGGACTAGTTTCCCTTAAGCAGCTGTGGGATAGAAAACTGACAAAGACTTACTCATTTAGGCTCTGTTATTTACAATTCTTTCTCATTCCTGCTTACAAGGTTTTCAGCACTGACACTTTTTATCAGCCTTGCACTTTTCTCCTCCTCTCCAAAATTTGTCAGAGAACTGTTTATCTATGTCAATATCTATGTCCAAATCTATATTTATTTTTTTTTTCTCAGCAGAGCTTCCCTTACAGAGGTCTTCTTCGTATGCTAAGCAGCATTACAGAAGTACTAGAAAACTATAAAAAGATGGATCACTCTCACTATACAGGTATTTGATTGCTCTTAGGTTTTCAGAGCGATTTTATGGTCTGGAGCCTGGTGTCCTGATTGCAGGCTGTGAGCAGAAAAGAGGAGAAAGGAAACTAATGTGATAAATAGAACAATTATTGGACTTCCACTCATGTAGGCAGAGTGATGGGTTAATACTGAGTGTCAACTTGATTGAATTGAAGAATACAAAGTATTGATCCTGGGTGTGTCTGTGAGGGTGTTGCCAAAGGAGATTAACATTTGAGCCAATGGGCTGGGAAAGGCAGACCCATCTTTAATCTGGGTGGGCACAATCTAATCAGCTGCAAGCGTGGCTAGAATATGAGCAGGCAGGAAAATATTAAGAATATGAGGAATGGAGTTCTTTCATTGTTTGGGGGTTTTCTGGAGTTGGCTGCTTAATATGATTAGACCCCAAAATGCTAAGGACTCTACTTCTAATATTATAGAGAACACTGATAGTCCTTGGTGTGAACTGTAGAGAATTATGCAAAATAAATGCATTTGCCACTCCCGATTCATCACTCATGAGAGGCAAGGAGTTTAGTGACTCTATACATAATACCTTTGACCATATGTGGAGAACCAAGGAACATAATGAAGCTGGTTGTTTGCTCCTAAGTTCAGTGGACAAAGTGATGAAAGAAAATGTTGAACTCAGGGATTCTGTCTCCTGGCTTCAGAAGCTGATACTGAGCCTCAAATCTGCTAAGATTGCCCTGAGTGAGAGTCTTATCTCTTATAGAGAAAGAGTTGAAATTGTGGAAAAACAGACACAAGCTCTTATCATGCAAGTGGCTGACCTGCAATGAAAGGTACATTCACAGCCTCACCATGTGTCTATTGTTAAAGCAAGGGCATTTATTGGAAAAGAATGGGAGCCTGCAACTTGGAATGGGGATGTTGGGAGGATGCTGATGAAGCTGGGGACACTGAGTTTGTAAACTCTGATGAAACTTTTTTGCTAGAAGAAACAGCTTCCCCATCCCCAGTAGTGGCAACATCCCCTCCCCATCCCATGCTGCCATCAGCCTTTCCATCTTTGTCTGAGGAGATAAACCCTGCCTTGCCTGAGGCAACAATGATAGCCTCCCCTGACGGGCAGTTGCCAGGCAAAATAATGTTGATTCTCCTCAGTAGCCACTACTAACACCCCTGTTTTGCTTCTAGACCTCTAACTAGACTAAAGTCCTGGGGGGCCCCTAAAGGTGAGGTTGAGATTGTGAACCATGAGGAGGTGCCCGCTTGAAAAGAACTGCTTGAGTTTTCTAATTTACATAAACAGAAATCTGGAGAACAGGCATGGGAATGGATATCAAGGGTGTGAGATAATGGTGGAAAGAACATAGAGTTGGATCAGGATGAATTTATTGATTTGAGCTCACTAAGTAGGGACTCTGCATTTAATGTTGCAGCTCAGGGAGTTAAAAAGGGTTCTGGCCGGGCGCGGTGGCTCAAGCCTGTAATCCCAGNTGTGTGTGTATATATATATACACACACACACACACACACACACACATATACATATATACACACACACACACACATTTGGTTCTATTAGTTCTGTCTCTCCATGGAACCCTAATTAATACAGATTTTGGTATCAGGAGTAGTTCTGGAGGAACAGAATATTAAGGACAGAGTTCTTTCATTGGTTTTGGGGTTTCTGGAGTTGGCTGCTTAATGTGATTAGACCCAAAATGTTAAGGACTACTTCTACTAGTATTGAGAACACTGATAGTCCTTGGCTATCAGATAGTCCTTGGCATGAACTGTTTAGAGAGTTGTGCAAAATAAATACATTTGACACTTCTGATTCACTGCTTGTGAAAGGAAAGGAGTTTAGTGACTCTCTCTATATAATACCTTTGACCATATGTGGAGAACCAAGGAACATAATGATGCTGGTTAGTTGCTCCTAAGTTCAGTGGACAAAGTGATGAAAGAAAATGATGAACTCAGGAATTCTGTCTCCCAGCTTCAGAAGCAGATACTGAGCCTCCAATCTGCTAAGACTGCCCTGAATGTGAGTCTTATCTCCTGTAGAGAAGAGCTGAAGTTGTGGAAAACAGACACAGACTCTTATCATGCAAGTGGCTGATTGATCTGCAATGAAAGATGCATGCACAGGTTCACCAGGTGTCTACTGTTAAAGTGAGAGCATTGACTGGAAAAGAATGGGACCCTGCAACTTGGAATGGGAATGTGCAGGAGGACGTAATGAAGCTGAGGACACTGAGTTTGTAAACTCTGATGAAACTTTTCGCCAGAAGGAACAACTTCCCCATCTCCAGTAGTGGCAATATCGCCTCCCTTACCCATGCTGCCATCAGCCTTTCCACCTTTGTCTGAGGAGATAAACCCTGTACTGCCTGAGGCAACAGTGATGACCTCCCCTGAGGCAGTTGCCAGAGAAGATAATGTTAATTCTCATCACAAACCACCCTCAACACCTGTTTGCTTCTAGACCTATAACTAGACTAAATTCCCAGGGGACCCCTAGAGGTGAGGTTGAGAGTGTGACCAACCCATGAAGAGGTATGCTACACTCAAAAGAACTGTGAGTTCTCTAATTTACATAAACATCAATCTGGAAAACAGGCATGGGAATGGATATTAAGAATATGGGATAATAGTGGAAGGAACACAGGTTTGGATTAGGCTAAATTTATTGATTTGGGCCCACTAACTAGGGACTCTGCATTTAATGTTGCATATCAGGAAGTTAAAAAATGTTCCGGCCAGGCGCGGTGGCTCAAGCCTGTAATCCCAGCACTTTGGGAGGCCGAGGCGGGCGGATCACAAGGTCAGGAGGTCGAGACCATCCTGGCTAACACAGTGAAACCCCGTCTCCACTTAAAAAATACAAAAAATTAGCCGGGCGAGATGGCGGGCACCTGTAGTCCCAGATACTCGGGAGGCTGAGGCAGGAGAATGGCGTGGATCCGGGAGGCGGAGCTTGCAGTGAGCTGAGATCCGGCCACTGCACTCCAGCCTGGGCGACAGAGCGAGACTCCGTCTCAAAAAATAAAAAAAATAAAAAATAAAATAAAAAGGGTTCTAATAATTTCTTTGCTTGGTTAGCTGAAATATGCATAAAAAGATGGCCCACTGTGAATGAGCTGGAAATGCCTGATCTCCCTTGGTTTAATGTAGAGGAAGGGATCCAAAGGCTTAGGGAGATTGAGATGGTGGAGTGGATTAGTCACTTTAGACCTACTCATCCCAGCTGGAAGGGTCCAGAAGATACACCCTTGACTGATGTCTTGTGAAATAGATTTGTGAGGGCAGCACCCACATTTTGAAGAACCCTGTAATTGCTCTTCTCTGTATGTCAGATCTAACAGTGGGAACCACAGTCACTCAACTGCAAAATTTAAATACAGTGGGAATAATTGGATCCCAAGGTGGCAGGGACCAAGTGGCAGCACCCAATCATTGAAGGCAAGTTGGGCGTAGCTACCATAATGGATGGCAGAAACAAATGAATAATCTGACCGGTGTAGGGCTCTGGCATTGGCTAATTAATCACGGTGTTCCTGGAAGTGAAATTGATAGGAAGCCTACTGCATTCCTACTTAATTTATATAAGCAGAAAACTTCTAGGTCAAATGGACAAAAGACTTATTTGAATTTGAATAACAAAAACAGAGAATCATGGCCCTTCAATCAATTTCCAGATTTAAGTCAATTTACAGACCCAGAACCCCTTGAATGAAGAGGAGGTCATGTCCACTTGAGGAAGGACCCCCCTACATTACCGAAAATTTATGCAGTAAATCTTTCTCCCATCCTTCCCCAAGGAGACCTCTGGCCTTTTTCCATGGTAACTGTGCATTGGGGAGAGGGAAATAATCAGATATTTCAGGGACTACAGGACACGGCTCTGAGCTGATGTTGATTCCAGGGACCCAAAACGTCATTGTGATCCTCCAGTTAAAGTAGGGGCTAATAGAGGTCAGGTAATTAATGAAGTTTTAACTCAGATCTGACTTATAGTGGGTGCAGTGGGCTCTTGGACTCATCCTGTGGTAATTTCCCTATTGCCAGAATGCATAACTGGCATAGACATACTTAGCAGCTGGCATAACCCCAACATTGGCTCCCTGACTAGTAGGGTGAGAGTTATTATAGGGCAAAGGGTCAAATGGAAGCCATCAGAGCTGCCTCTACCTAGAAAAATAGTAAATCAAAAACAATATCACATCCCTGCAGGGGTTGTGGAGATTAGTGCCACCATCAAGGACTTGAAAGACACAGAGGTGGTGATTACCACCACATCCCCATTCAACTCTCCCATTTGGCCTGTACAGAAGACAGACAGATCTTGGAGAATGACAGTGGATTATCGTAAGCTTAACAAAGTGGTGGCTCCAATTGCAGCTGTTGTACCAGATGTGGTTTCATTGCTTAAGCAAATTAACACATCTCCTGGTACCTGGTATGCAGCCATTGATGTGGCAAATGCCTTTTTCTCCATTCCTGTTCATAAGGCCAGTTTGCCTTCAGCTGGCAAGGTAGGCAATATACCTTTACTGTCCTACCTCAGGGGTGTATCAACTCTCTGGCTTTGTGTCATAATCTTACTTGCAGAGATCTTGATCACTTTTTGCTTCCACAAGATATCACACTGGTCCATTACACTGATGACATGCTGACTAGATCCAGTGAGTAAGAAGTAGCAAACACACTGGAATCACTGGTGAGACATTTGCATGCCAGTGGATGGGAAATAAATCTGACTTTCAGGGACCTTCTGCCTTGGCAAAATTTCTAGGTGTCCAGTGGTGCGCGGCCTGTTGAGATATTCCTTCTAAGGTGAAGGATAAGTTGCTGCATTTGGCCCCTCCTACAACCAAGAAAGAGGTGCAAAGCCAAATGGGTCTCATTGGATTTTGGAGGCAACACATTCCTCCTTTGGGTGTGCTACTCCAGGCCATTTATCAAGTGACCTGAAAGGCTGCCTGTTTTGAGTGGGGTCCAGGAGAAGGCTCTGCAACAGGTCCCATCTGCTGTGCAAGCTGCTCTGCCACTTGGGCCATATGACCCAGCAGATCCGATGGTACTTGAGGTGTCAGTGGCAGACAGAGATGCTGTTTGGAGTCTTTGGCAGGCTCCCATAGGTGAGTCACAGTGGAGGCCTCTAGGATTTTGGAGCAAGGCCCTGCCATCTTCTGCAGATAACTACTCTCCTTTTGAGATACAGCTCTTGGCCTATTACTGGGCTTTGGTGTAAACTGAACGTTTGACTATGGGTCATCAAGTCACCATGCATCCTAAACTGCCTATCATGAACTGGGTGCTTTCTGACTCATCTAGCCATAAAGTGGGTCATGCACAGCAGCATTCCATCATCAAATGAAAGTGGTAAATACGTGATCAGGCTTGAGCATGTCCTAAAGGCACAAGTAAGTTACATGAGGAAGTGACTCAACTGCCCATGGTCTCCATTCCTGCCATCCTACCTTCTCTCCCCGAGCCTGCCCCAGTAGCCTCATGGGGAGTTGCCTATGATCAGTTGACAGAGGAAGTGAAGACTAGGACCTGGTTCACACATGGTTCTGCACGATATGCAGGCACCACCCAAAAGTGGACAGCTGCAGCATTACAGCCCCTTTCTAGGACATCTCTGAAGGACAGCAATGAAGGGAAATCTTCCCAGTGGGCAGAATTTTGAGCAGTGCACCTGATTGTGCATGGAAGGAGAAATGGCCAGTTGTGCGATTATATACTGATTCATGGGCCGTAGCCAATGGTTTGACTGGATGATCAGGGACTTGGAAGAAGCATGATTGGAAAATTGGTGACAAAGAAATTTGGGGAAGAGGCATGTGGATGGACCTCTTTGACTGGTCAAAAACTGTGAAGATATTTGTATCTCATCTGAGTGCTCATCAACAGGTGACCTCAGCAGAGGAGGAGTTTAGTGATCAAGAGGACAAGATGACCCATTCTGTGGACACCACTCAGCCTCTTTCCCCAGCCACCCCATCATCACCCAATGGGCCCATGAACAAAGTGGCCATGGTGGCAGGGATGGAGGTTATGCATAGGCTCAGCAACATTCTGCTCACTAAGGCTGCCCTGGCTATGGCCACTATTGAGTGACCAATTTGCCATCAGCAGACCAACACTGAACCCTCGATATGGCACCATTCCTCAGGGTGATCAGCCAGCTACCTGGTGGCAGGTTGATTATATTGGACCTCTTACACCATGGAAAGGGCAGAGGTTTGTCGGCACTGAAATAGACACTTACTCTGGATATAGGATTTCCTATCTTGCATGCAATGCTTCTGCCAAGACTAGCATCCGTGGACTCATGGAATGCCTTATCCACCATCACGGTATTCCACACAGCATTGCCTCTGACCAAGACACTCACTATTTGGCTAAAGAAGTACAGTAGTGGGCTCATGCTCATGGAAGTCATTAATCCTACCATGTTCCCCATCATCCTGAAGCAGCTGGATTGATAGAACGGTGGAATGGCCTTTTGAAGTCACAATTACAATGCCAACTAGGTGACAATACTTTGCAGGACTAGGACTAAGTTCTCCAGAAGGCTGTGTATCCTCTGAATCAACGCCCAATATATGGTACTGTATCTCCCATAGCCAGGATTCACGGGTCCAGGAATCAAGGTGTGGAAGTGGAAGTGACACCACTCACCATCACCCTTAGTGAGTCACTAGTAAAATTTTAGCTTCCTGTTCCCGCAACATTATGTTCTACTGGCCTAGAGGTCTTAGTTCCAGAGGAAGAAACACTGCCACCAGGAGACACAACAATGATTCCATTAAACTGGAAGTTAAGACTGCCACTGGGACACTTTGGGCTCCTCCCACCTTTAAGTCAACAGGCTAAGAAGGGAGTTATAGTGTTGACTGGAGTGATTGACCCAGACTATCAAGATGAAATCAGTCTCCCACTCCACAATGGAGGTAAGGAAGAGTATGTATGAAATACAGGAGATCATTAGGGCATCTATTAGTATTACCATGTCCTGGGATTAAGGTCTTCCATCATGTAAAGGGCAGAGGTTTATCCTCACTGGAATAGACACTTACTCTAGATAGGGGTTTGCCTATTCTGTATGCAATGCTTCTGCCAAGACTACCATCCGTGAACTCACAGAATGCCTTATCCACTGTCGTGGTACTCCACACAGCATGGGAAATTACAACAGCCGGATCCAGGCAGGAATACAAATGATCCAGACCCTTCAGGAATGAAGGTTTGGGTCACTCCACCAGGTAAAAAAAACACAATCTGTTGAGGTGCTTGCTGAAGGCAAAGGGAATACAGAATGGATAGCAGAGCAAGGTAGTCATCAATACCAGCTGTGATCACGTGACCAGCTGCAGAAACGAGGACTGTAATTGTTTTTTTTTTTTTTTTTTTTTTTTTT
>NW_016806691.1:1301494-1320794 GCF_001698545.2 Rhinopithecus bieti
CCAGGTAAAAAAAACACAATCTGTTGAGGTGCTTGCTGAAGGCAAAGGGAATACAGAATGGATAGCAGAGCAAGGTAGTCATCAATACCAGCTGTGATCACGTGACCAGCTGCAGAAACGAGGACTGTAATTGTTTTTTTTTTTTTTTTTTTTTTTTGAGGCGGAGTCTCGCTCTGTCGCCCAGGCTGGAGTGCAGTGGCCAGATCTCAGCTCACTGCAAGCTCCGCCTCCCAGGTTTACGCCATTCTCCTGTCTCAGCCTCCCGAGTAGCTGGGACTACAGGTGCCCGCCACCTCGCCCGGCTAGTTTCTGTATTTTAGTAGAGACGGGGTTTCACCGTGTTAGCCAGGATGGTCTCGATCTCCTGACCTCGTGATCCGCCCGTCTCGGCCTCCCAAAGTGCTGGGATTACAGGCTTGAGCCACCGCGCCCGGCCTGTAATTGTTATGAGTATTTCCTCCTTCTTTTGTTAAAAACGTGTTTGTGCATGTATACATTTGTACTAAAAAAATCTTCATTTTATTTCCTTTCTCCTTTATCATGTGACATAGATTTATGGACTTCACATCAGCATTTAAGTATTAACTTTATGTAATAGTATTTGGTTTGGGGATTGGTGTGTTTCCAGTTGTATGAAGGATAGTTGTATCATGTTAGGCATAATTATGACCTTATTATTGTCTTTATTTGGAGATTATGTATGATCTCCGGAGATGTGTATGGGTTCAAGTTGACAAGGTATGGACTTGTTATAGTTAATACTGAGTGTCAACTTGAATGGATTGAAGGATACAAAGAATTGATCCTGGGTGTGTCTGTGAGGGTGTTGCCAAAGGAGATTAATGTTTGTGTCAGTGGGCTTGGAAAGGGAGACCCACCCTTAATCTGGGTGGACACAATGTAATCAGCTGCCAGCATGGCTATAATATAAGCAGGCAGAAAAATGTGGAAAGAGAAACTGACTTAGCTCCCCCAAGCCTACATCTTTCTCCCATGCTGGATGCTTCCTGCCCTCAAACATCAGACTCCCAAGTTCTTCAGATTTGGAACTGGGACTGACTCTCCTTGCTCCTCAGCCTATAGACAGCCTATTTTTGGACCTTGTGACTGCATGAGTTAACACTTAATAAACTCCCCTTTATATATATATATCTATTCCATTAGTTCTGTCCCGCTAGAGAACCCTGACTAATACAGGCAGCAAATACGTAACTGTTAACAGCATTTCACTTCATTCCCAGAATTGACAGGCAAGCAGTCATATGTCCTTCCTTCATGCTCATGGGTCCTACGGATGCAAGGTAGTGTTTTCTAAAAAAAAATAAAAACATAAAAAAATAAAAAAGAGACAAGAAAATTTGAAGGTAGCAGGGCTGGTTTTGAATCCTGGCTCTGGTCTGATGCTTATTCCACACTGCAGAACAAGTTATTTAATGCCTGTAAGTCCCGCTGTGCTCATCTATGAGATGGGAATATCAATCTCTACAATGTTGGGTTGCTGGAAAAGATACATGAGATAGCACCCGGAACAGAGCAAGTACTTCATAAAAGTTGTTTCTTAGCCCTAGCCCTTTATGCCTCCATTTCCTGCCTTTGATCATCACTGGTGTGAACTTTTCTGCCTATTGAATAATAGAGAAATGCTTTGTGATGACAACAACACAGCAAAGAGTGAGGTGTGTAAATTCTGGGGCAGAGAAAATTCTCTGGACTAAACACACTTTAGCATACATGAACATCCCTCCAAATTTTATCAGACTGGTGTTTATATGTTTCAGCTTAAAATACATTTCCTGATAAACAGAAAGACAGTTTCAAGTAATAGATAAATAACGTGTACACATGGACATACAGTGTGGAATGATAGACACTAGAGATTTGGAAGGTGGGAAGAAAGTGTAGGGTAAGAAATTACTTAGGGGGTAAAATGTGTATTATTCTGGCAGTGAATACACTACAAATTCAGGCTTTACCACCACTCAGTATATCCATGTAACAAAATTACACTTGTACTCCCTAAATTTATACAAATAAAAATTAACTTCTCTCTCTCTTTCTCTCCCTGGAAGAAAAGAACTAGTAGGTTTCTTTTGGGTTGGATAGGACTTACTTGCTTTTCAATATCCAAAAAATAACTTTGAAAATGTTATTTTCAAAATAAATTGTGTGTTCCTTGGAAGTTTTTGTATTTTTTTAATTGGTTATTTTGGAGTAGTCTAGAAGACATCCCTACAATTATTGTTTAAGGGTGAAAATAAACCCTTTAGTAGGCAAATTTGAAAATATTAAAGCTTTCTTGAAAATAGATTTATACATACTCTATCAGAGTCCAAGCAAGAAACAGAAACTACACCAGTTACTTGAAGAGACTTTAAGGAAGGGTTGGTAACCAGGTAACTGAAAGTATTAAAAACAAACAACAATGAAAGCAATGTGGAGGTAGCAACTGCAGGAAGCAGCTACCACTCCTGGGGCTGGGGGTAGCAGAGGGAAGTGCTTGGATTTAGTAAAAGTTAGAAACTTTGAGAAAGGGCCCCACAGTGTGCACTGTCCGTGAGCTGGGATAAGCAGCCCTGTGGGTCTGCTACCCAAATCTTTGAGGACAGGGCACTATTGATAGCCACTAGTGTCTATGAGGTGGGGGCATGATGAAGCTGTTTTTGCAAAAGTTGGAAAAACTGCAAAGTGGATTCAGCTGCTGTTATGGAACGGCATGGGTGAAGCAGCAATGCTGGAGTGATCTTACAGAAATCATAAGCTGACAAGCCTACAGGGAACAAACTGAAAGGAACCTGTCCTTTCTCCTTCAGCCTGGCTGTCTCCCTCTGTAACATCCTCTAGTGACAGAGCCTAACTGGAGCAGCTGGCAAAACTAAAAATGGTGTTTTGAGTCCCAGGCCTGCATTGCACCAGTGTATAGAGAAGGGTAGCTGAGAGACAATAACTTAACGTAAAACTTGTTTGAAAATAGACCTCTAATGCAAAGGTAGGACATGTTGAGGAACTGATATCCTCTCGTTCCCTTTTCTTCCCAACTCCTCATTCAAGGCTAAGAGAATGTTCCAAACTGTAATGGTATTTGGAGGATGATACAAGATGAAATGTGACCCAACATTTCTTTTCCACCTTGCCATGACTCCAGTGGCTCCAAGACATTTGTATTCCACAGATTGGTAAAATTTTCTATTTGTGGCAACTGACTTAGAGTTGATTGCTTTTTATTTTGTCTAGTGATAGCATTAAGTACCCAGTAGTATTTCATTAAAGAAAGAATATTTCAACCACCAAAACTCAGGAAGAACATAATCTCAGAGTAATGAGTAGTTCTTACTCGGATGATTTTGCTTTTTTGAAAAACCCACTATTAAAATGCAAATACTGAGGGAGAGAAATAATATTTTTTCTTTTTCTTGTTTTAAAAAAAAACTTTATCTTATCTTATTTTATTTACTTATTTTTTTGAGACGGAGTCTCGCTTTGTCACTCAGGCTGGAGTGCAGTGGCGTGATCGTGGCTCACTGCAAGCTTCGCCTCCTGGGTTCACATCATTTTTCCCTACTCAGCCTCCCAAGTAGCTGGGACTACAGGCGCCTGCCACCATGCCTGGCTAATTTTTTTGTATTTTTAGTAGAGATGGGGTTTCACCGTGTTAGCCAGGATGGTCTCGATCTCCTGACCTCGTGATCCACCCACCTCGGCCTCCCAAAGTGCTGGGATTACAGGCGTGAGCCACCGTGCCCGGCCTCTTTTGAGGCACAGTCTTGCTCTGTCACCCAGGCTGGAGTGCAGTGGTGTAAATACAGCTCACTGCAGACTCAAATCACCTGGGCTTAAGCGATCCTCCCACCTCAGCCTCTTGAGTAGCTGGGACTATAGCCACCACACCTGACTAACTTTTAAAAATGTTTTGTAGAGATGGGGTCTTGCCAAGTTCCCTAGGCTAGTCTTGAAATCCTGGGCTCAGGCAATCCTCCTGCCAAAGTGCTAGGGTTGCAGGCATGGGCCACCATGCCCAGCTGAACAATCTTGATATTCATAAATTTGCATGGGTTTTACAGTTACAGTAATTGTAATAATAATCTGTAATTATTGAGAGCTTCCTATGAACTGGGATTATGATGAACACTATATATATGATTTAATCTTCCTCGTAAGTCTCCCAAGTGGGTCCCATTATCATCCCCATTACACATTAAGGAAAATGAGAATTGGTGAAGATATGTGCCTAAGGTTACACAGCTAAGTGGCAGAGCTATGCCTAGAAGCCAGATCTTCTGACAACAAAGTCTGGCTGGACTGCCTGGCTACCCATACCTCTCTGTCTGGAATCCCTTTTACATATTCCCTACATGGGTTCCTATTGAAGGTATGGGCCACGGGCCCAGGCGACCACTGACTTTATCATATGGCCCTGCCCTCCTAGACAAAGCTTGTTCTAACTTCCAAGACAAAGATTATATAACTTTCAACTACGTCCTGGCTACATGTTGTTCCCTGCCCTTGTATTATCTGAGTTGTTTTCTTAAAATGAACAAACTTCTCTTAGCTTGAGATATTTATGTTACCATTCCTTGCATTCTTTCTATTTTTATATTCTTTGCAAATAATCCTTGCTTGAAGTGTTCAAAATCTCCCCGCAAGTGGACACCCCTGGTAGACCCAGAAAGCCTGAGCTGCTGCTGTGCAGTCCAACATCTACTCATACTGTTGAGGCTGGAGAAGGGGAGATGGAAATGGTGCTCACAGCCTTCCAGCTTTGTCTGTTTCTGTGGCTCAGTGGCTATTTGCAGATGGAGTTTTTGGCTGGGGCTCAAGCCCTAAGGTTGGAATACTAGCTTCCCTGACTGTGTTTCCTGTTCCTTCTCTCACTGTTCTGAGTAGTGGTTCTGTATCATCTGCTTAATGCAAATGATGCAGTATTTTATCTCTCTTTAATGAACGTAGACAGTTGTGATAGAAAGACACATAACACATAGCACGGACAGGGAGAGGATTTATGAGTTCTGACCCAAAGTCGGGGCAGTGAATGCAACCTCTTCCACGGAAATTCATCAGAAAGTCTCCAATGTCAACATATGGCACTTTTTACTCAGTACTGTCAGGTAGCTTTTATTTCATCCCTTTACTCATAAAAAACCAGGCTCAGATAGCATTTGCCACAGGTATCATAACTAGCTAGCTACTGGCAGAATCATGATTACAATGGAAGGATTTTGATTCCTGTTCCAAGACTATACTACCTCTTGTCAAAATAAAAGCATTCATTCATTCTTCATTTATTCAGCACATATTTATCTAGTACCTTTTCTGTGCTAGGTTTTGGGGAATTCCAAAGGGAGCAGAATATGATCACAGATGTCATGGTCACTACAGTTCTGTGTCAGATCAGACATGAGCCAGATAATCATATAAACTTATTAATTTCTGTTTAGAAATAAGGGAGGGATAGATAGCCCCAAGAGAACAAGATGACAAAAGTAAGGTTAGTAAGATTTCATGTAAGTTGGGTTAATCATATTTAAAAAGCAAGAATTTAAATAAACACCAAGCAAAAAAAGTTTCTTTTCTGAAATCATCAATGACCAAGAAATCACCACTACACAATATATCTATGTAACAAAACTGCATTTGTACTCCTTAAATTTATACAAATTTAAAAAGAAATCTTTGATGTGTCAGTGTTTGAAGAAAATCATATCTTTTTCATCTGTGATGCCACCAATCAGATCACAGCTGATCTGATTAGAGGCTAGATTGCTAACAGCTGCTAGCTCCTTTGGGCCGCAGAGCTTATGGTTAAATTTGATACTTAGGAATACAATTTTTAAAAAATAAATTGCTTATTCTGGTTTCTTTTAGCAGAGACTTTTCCTCTCTTGTCACCAGGCAAGTCTACTTGGATTATTCCCTACGGTTACAGTAAGAAAACCTTCTCTTTTCCTTGCCCTTTAGCTAGGCCTAGACTCAGTGGAAGCAGTGGAAGCTAAAAGACATGAAGACACAGGCATATTAGCCCTCAAACCATCTCTTCTACATAGGACACAGTCCCTCTGGCCTTTTCACTTCTGGAAAGTTGCTTTGCTATCTCCCCTCCCAGTCCTAGAAGTCTACATATTCATCGCAGCCTGTTTCCTTTGTGGGCTTCATGCAGATGAAGTGCTAGGTGACATTTTATGTTTTTCTCTTTACAAAAGTAATACAGGTTTCCTATAAAAAACATAGAAATGTGAGATGTCACCACTCGTCCTCAAGTTTCTGTTGTTTCTCTTTGTTTTTCAAAATTGAGAAAGAATGGAATTATAGACTCCTAAATTTCCTTTTGCTTTTAAAAGCTATTTCATAAAATAATTGCCCCAACCTAACCTTTCTGGTTCTTTTAGGCTTTTAGACAAAGCAGATCAACTGAAAACTGCAGTTACAGTGGAATGTGGGGTGCGGGGGTGAGGAGAGAGGGGAGACGGTGGGTTTTAATCTTGCTTTTACTCTATATTATACTTTGTGGTCTCTGACAATGTGAAAAAGTCTTGGGCATTCCATCACTGTTGGTATAATTGTCTTAGAACTCCAGAGCCACTACTTTTACATGTGGTAGTCTTGAGTTGTGCAGTACACAATCTCCACAGCTGTACCCTTCCTCACTCTTTCTGCTCTGTTCCGGGTCTATTCAACTTCCTAGCCTTTCTCTTGGTCTCTTATTTCCTGTTCAGCACCCCTTGGCCTGAAACTTCCTGAGTAAATTTGGCCTTCCAAGTTTGGCCCTTTTATACACTATTTGTCCTTATCAGCATGGCTAGATTTAGCAAATAAAAATATAGGACACCTGGTTACATTTTGGGGACATATTTATAATAAAAATTATTCACTGTTGGACTGCAATTGAGATTTATTATAGTTGGGCATCTTATATTTTATCTGACAACCCTTACCCTGACCCTAGCTCTTTTAGGCCTTGGATGTGTTTGCTGATCCCTCTGCCTGCTCAGGTCTCTTCGACCCTACCCTAGGGAATGTTCATGTCCTCTAGGGGACAATCGATTTTCTCACAAGAAGTGTAAGAAGCAAAGTTGTTCTGACTGAGGAGCATGGATGAACACTGTCTAGATTCTAAACGAATCTTGCCTCACAATTGTCAATTCACTAGCAATTTCCTATGTGTTTATATATGTTACATTGCAAGTTCCTGGAAGTCAGGGACTTGATTTTTTTCTTTAGTGTCACAGTAGGGTTTGTTAAGATCAGAGAGATTCAATTACAATCAAATCAATAAAGCTTTAATATATTGGCTAATAGACTTCTAAGAAAACCAAACTTCCCTGAAAAAAAAGAACAATTAAATATTTTTTTAAATTCAATTTATCATGCAAGGATCTGAGTAATTTACTTTTGTTTGTTCAGTTCTCACATAGCTCAATTTATAAGTATTGGTGTGGAGGCTATAGGTTTAAGAAACATATTTGTGTAAAGTTGCTGACCCACATAGCATTTACCACCATACTATGTTGTTTATCTTGAGAGGCTGAATATACAAATAAACACTGACCAGACCATATATGACAAAACAACTTTGACCATAATCTCTGTAGCAACCAGCCCGGGAAGCCCAACCACAACCTTTGTAGCCATTGGCCCAAATTGGTCAGAATCTGGTCAGTGACTCCCAACTTTCCTAATGTTTGCCCTCACTTCTAACCCAGAACCAACCAGAGCAAGAAAATATGCTCCCCAAACCAATCATAGAAGATGCCGGCTTCCACATAGCCCACATCCAGCTTCCCTGGGCCAACAGCTTTTCATCAGGGCACACCTGAAACTTTTCCTTTTTTTTCTGCTGTAAAGTTTTCCCACTCCTCTGCCTGTCTGTGAGTCTCTGTCAAACAAAAGTGATGGTACCTGACTTCCTTGCAACCCCTGGATGAATAACCTCTGCCTGTTCTAGATCAGATTGTCTTTGTCTATTTCCACAGTGTTTATTAGGATCTCTATACATAATCTCTTAAATGGCAAGATTAACCCTGCCCAGGATTAGGAAATCATTTAGGGCCACTGAATATCAAATATGGTGCCAGAAAAAGTGTTGACACTGGTTCAAACTTGGGTCAAGAGTCCTTTGATCTAGATCAAATCTGTGATAAGCTGATATTACTCATTCCTCTTTCCAGTTCATCTCAGCAAAAGTCTCACTGCTTGTGAGTGTCCTGCATACAGTCTGATTTGGGTGCTTGTTTTCTTTGTGGAACTACTCAGAGGTCATATGACATTCACCTGTGGATAGTTCAAAATGATTCTATTTCCTTAGGTCCATTTTGCCCTATTCACTGAGAAATGTATGGTCGTTGATGTTCAATTGTTTCAATTTGAATTCTGCCAATATCTTTTATTCATCTTGTGAGTTTGGAAAAGTATATAGACTTATTTAAGTCTTAAATTGCTTATTTAAAACTTGTTATAGTGACATTAGCACCTACCTTATAGGGTTGTTTGAGAACAAAAGCATAATTTCTGTAGGACAATTACCAAAGTCCTAACATGTAATAGTTATTCAGTAATGGCTATCATTATTACTATTATTACATCAAAATAGGTACTTATATTTCCAAATTAACAATCTTTTATACTTTTGCTGTGACAATATGTGCACTAAGTGGAACAAAGAATTAAGGCACTGTCTTCATAATTAGGTGATAGCAACTTTCTTCTTTATTAGAAATCAAGCATCTCAGGACCATCATGATTGACTATTAGGCTTTTTGACCTCAGCATTGTCAATGGCTTTTACTGGTAGGGCAAGTTACAGCTAGTAACTTGGTCAAGGTTTTTGGACATGAACTTTACTTTTTAGAGTTTAGACCAATGTACATTTAAGATATGATACTCCAGAGGCACAGAAAGGTACATGACACAGCCAACTGAAGAGGCATTCTCTTTTGAGACCTGTTATAATCAAAGAAATCTTCATGATGAAATGCTCATTTTGCAGACATGACATGTGTTTTAATTTCAAAATTGAACAAAGGAAAAATCCCTGGGCATTTTATCTGCATTTTTGTCAATGTGATCACAGGCAGTCATTCAATCCCAAATGAGACATGATCTCACTGGGAGGGAAAGGACACGTCAATTGCACTGCCCATGCACTCCTGTCTCNTCAAGGTTTTGGACATGAACTTTACTTTTAGAGTTTAGACCAATGTACATTTAAGATATGATACTCCAGAGGCACAGAAAGGTACATGACACAGCCAACTGAAGAGGCATTCTCTTTTGAGACCTGTTATAATCAAAGAAATCTTCATGATGAAATGCTCATTTTGCAGACATGACATGTGTTTTAATTTCAAAATTGAACAAAGGAAAATCCCTGGGCATTTTATCTGCATTTTGTCAATGTGATCACAGGCAGTCATTCAATCCCAAATGAGACATGATCTCACTGGGAGGGAAAGGACACGTCAATTGCACTGCCCATGCACTCCTGTCTCCTCACTGACGTCAGAAATTTGTTCTAGGAAGTCTATAGCAAACTTTTTTGGAACAGGTATTTTGTGAGAATCTCACCATTTTTGTCACAAAAGTCATTCAGTGGTCTAACTGGAACCAAGAATGGAATGAGTTACCTTATTAAAAATTTTAAATCAAAAAGTGTTTATTTTGTTTGGTGGGTTTCAGAAGAAATTAGAGGAGCAGGTCATGATGGAGAAGCAGGGGATCTATCACGAGCACCACGAATGCTTTTTCAAAATATATATATTCTATTAGATCAAATGTTACTAAGAACAGGCCCTCAACACAGCCCCATATAGCGTATTTTCCCACTTTTCTACAGTGACTATTTCAAGTATTTTCCATTCTCTTTAAATCTCTACTCCTGTCTCCTTTATCAACTACCCCTAATGATGGCAGCAGCAGGCCATTTGGAGCAGCCACCACCATCACACTGGCTGCAGTAGGGAGATGTGGCCGGGGCTGCACACGCTGTGGATCCAGTGGGAGCTGGGGACAACTGGGAGCCCTACCCCTTTCGAGTTGGGGTGGGAGCTCCCTGGGTGCCGCTGCAGCTGCCCAAACTGCAGCTGCAGACCCAGGCCTCCTGCTCCACAGAGTAGGCAGGAGCCCCACCCCCCCCACCCCCCAGGCACAGTTGCAGCCACCTAAACTGCAGAGGCTGTGGACCCAGGCATCCCTGCATGTTGGGGGCCTGGGAAGGCCCCTTCTGCCATCACAAGCTCAGAAATGCCTGCTCCCACTGACTGGCTTCTTCCTACTGTTGGCAACCACTCTGATCTTGGAGCAAAGTCAGGGCCAAGCCTGGCCACTGTCACAGCCCAGCTGAATGTGCACACACTTGGGTAAGTGCTGACATGCCAGCCCCCTGCCACCTTGGCCCCCTCTGGACTTTGGGCACTGACAAGCATAGGAGGGAAGCTGATGGACGGCTGAGGGCAGCTCGGTGCTTGTCTCCAGGCACCCCTTGGCACCTATAACCTGGATGCCATGAACGGCAGCAGGAGCCAGACACGTTCCTTGGAGGAAGAGGGTGGCCTGAAGGCTAGGGGCCAGGCTGCCAGTCCCACGAACTGAAGTGGGAACTTGCGATGTCTTTTCTGGGCCCACTCATGGCTGCCCATGGACCAACTAGTGTGTGCACTTCCTCCCCTCTGAGGTCCATAGCCCCGGGGTCCAGAGCTGAGCAGATGTCAGGATGACTGGTTGCAGAGAGAAGCTACCCAATCCAGGGCCTCCCTCTCTGCTGAGAGCTGCAGAGACAACAGGACAACCAACCTGCCGAGAGGAACTACTCACTCCAGGGCATCCTCTGAGCTACTGTTGCTCAATAAAGCTCCTCTTCATCTTGCTTGCCCTCCATTTGTCTGTGTCATTCTTCCTGGGTGCAGGACAAGAACTTGGGATCCACTGAATGAGGTTAAAAGAGCTGTAATACAATCAGGGCTAAGACACATCCCTTGCTTGCCACATTGTGGGTGAAGAGAAGAAAAGAAGAGCTGAAGCTCTTTGGGGAGCCTAGACATGGGAGCTCCCTGAGCCCGGGCTGTGACTTCCTCTTTGGGGCCCTGTGGTTCCTGACATCTCCAAGCTTCTGGGTGCCACTGTGTTCCCAGTGCTAGCTGTGGAAGCTGTTTGCAGTGTGCCTGGTCCAGCTGCAGCCTCACAAAGAGCTGGCACCTGTGCTGGCACCTGGAGCTGCCTGCCCCACTGCAGCAGCTAGCATGTCTGACTGTGCAGTGGCTGGACCCCATGCTTGCTCACACACCCCTTGCTGTTCCATGCAGACTCCCTTGGCAGGCGTGGGATCCAGACCAGTAGTGTGAGCCGAGTGCAGTCTGCCAGGCAAAGTGGGCAGAATGAGCCCAGCGGGCCTAAGCAAAACTCAGGCAAAGGTGCCACCAGCCACAGGTTTCTGACCAGAAAAGTGACGCTGCAAAGATCCTGTAACACTATTTAACAGGAAAAATATAATCACAAACTTCTTGTCTCCCAACCCATATACCTAATTGCATCTGTACCAATTCTTTCCTTGGAAAAAGACTTGACTCTTTCCCATCCCTCTACTCTGCTTCTTCTTCTCCTTTACTTTCCCTTTCCTCCATTATGAATTTCTAATTTTAAAATTTTTTTAATTTTTTATTTCAACAGGTTTTTGGGGGAACAGGTGGTATTTGGGTACATGAGTAAGTTCTTTAGAGATGATTTCGGAGATTTTGGTGCACCCATCACCTGAGCACTGTACATTGTACCCATTGTGTGAGCTGAGATCGTGCCATAGCACTCCAGCCTGGACAACAAGAGCAAAACTCCATCTCAAATAATAGTAATAATAATAATAATAATAATAATAGTAATAGTCTTTAATCCCATCCTGGTTGCCATGAATGCCATTATTTCATTCCTTTTTATAACTGAGTAGTATTCCATGTTGTATATATACCACATTATCCACTCATTGATTGATGGGCATTTAAGCTGGTTCCACATGTTTGCAAATTGTGCTGCTATAAACATGGATGTACAAGTATCTTTTTCATATAATGACTTCTTTTCCTCTGGGTAGATACCTACTAGTGAGATTGCTGAATCAAACAGTAGATATACTTTTATTTCTTTAAGGAATCTCCACACTGTTTTCCATAGTGGTTGTCCTAGTTTACATTCCCACCAGCAATGTAGAAGTGTTCCCTTTTCACTGCATCCACACCAACATCTATTATTTTTGGATTTTTTGATTATGGTCATTCTTGCGGGAGTGAAGTGGTTTTGTGGCATTGTCATTTTGATTTTTAATTTCCCTGATAATTAGTGATGTTGATCATTTTTTCATGTTTCTTGGCCATTTGTATATCTTCTTTTGAGAATTGTCTATTCATGTCTTTAGCCCACTTTTTGATGGGATTGTTTGATTTTTTCTTGCTGATTTGTTTGAGTTCTTTGTAGATTCTGGATATTAGTCGTTTGTTGGATGTAAAGATTGTGAAGATTTTCTCCAACTCTGTGGGTGGTCAACTTTGCTGATTATTTATTTTGCTGTGCAGAAGCTTCTTAATTTAATTAAGTCCCATCTATTTATCTTTGATTTTGTTGCATTTGCTTTTAGTGTTGATCATGAAGTCTTTGCCTAAGCCAATGGCTAGAAGGTTTTTTTCCAATGCTATCTTTTAGAAACTTTATGGTTTCAGATCTCAGATTTAAGTCTTTGATCCATCTTGAGTTGATTTTTGTATAAAGTGAGAGATGAGGATACAGTTTTATTCTCCTACATGTGGGTTGCCAATTATCCCAGCAACGGTTGTTGAATAGGGTGTTTTGTTTGCTTTGTTGAAGATCAGTTGGCTGTATTTGGATTTATTTCTGGATTCTCTATTCTGTTCCATTGGTCTATATGCCTATTTTTATACCGGTACCAGGTTGTTTTGATGACTATGACCTTACAGTATAATTTGAAATTATGTAATGTGATGCCTCCAGATTTGTTCTTTTTGCTTAATCTTGTTGTGGCTATGTGGGCTCTTTTTGGTTCCATATGAATTTTAGGATTGTTTCTTTTTAGTTCTGTGAAGAATAATGGGGTATTTTGATGGGAATTACATTGAACTTATAGATTGCTTTTGGCAGTATGGTCATTTTCACAATATTTATTCTACCTATCCATGAGCATGGAATGTGTTTCCATTTGTTTGTGTCATCAGTGATTTCTTTCAGCAGTGTTTTGTAGTTTCCCTTGTAGAGATCTTTCACTTCCTTGGTTAGGCAAGTTCCTAAGTATTTTATTTGTTTTTGCAGCTATTGTGAAGGTGGTTAAGTTCTTGATTTTATTCTCAGATTGGTTGCTGTTGGTGTATAGCAGAGCTACTGATTTGTGTACATTGATGTTGTATCCTGAAGCTTTGCTGAACTCATTTACCAATTCTAGGAGCTTTTTGGAGGAGTCTTTAGGGTTTTCTAGGTATACGATCATATCATCAGCAAACAGCAAGAGTTTGACTTCCTCTTTACTGATTTGGATGCCCTTTATTTCTTTCTCTTGTCTGATTGCTCTGGCTAGGACTTCCAGTACTATATTGAATATAAGTGGTGAAAGTGGGCATCCTTGTGTTGTTCCAGTTTTCAGAGGAAATGCTTTCAACCTTTCCCTATTCAGTATTATGTTGGCTGTAATTTTGCCATAGATGGCTTTTATTACCTTACAGTGTGTCCCTATGATGATTTTGCTAAGCATTTTAATCATAAAGGAATGCTGGATTGTGTCAAATGCTTTTTCTGTGTCTATTGAAATGATTATGTGATTTTTGTTTTTAATTCTGTTTATGTGGTGTATCACATTTATTGACTTATGTATGTTAAACCATCCCTTAATCCCTGAAATGAAACCCACTTGAGCAGTGGATTATCATTCTCATATGCTGTTGGATTCAGTTCACTAGTATTTTGTTGAGGATTTTTGCATCTATGTTCATCAGGGATATTGGTCTGTAGTTTTCTTTTTTTGTTATGTCATTCCCTGGTTTTGGTATTAGGGTGATACTGGCTTCACAGAAATTATTCAGAGAGGATTCCCTCTTTCTCTATCTTTTGGAATAGTGTTAATAGGATTGGTACCAATTCTTCCTTGAATGTCCGATGATAGAATTCCGTGGTACATCAGTCTGGTCCTGGACTTTTTTTGTTGGCAATTTTTTAATTACCATTTCAATCTTGCTGCTTGTTATTGATCTGTTCAGAGATTCTTCCTGGTTTAATCTAGGAGGGTTCTATATTTCCAGGAATTTATCCATCTTCTCTGTTTTTTCTAGTTTATATGAGTAAAGGTGTTTATAGTAGCCTTGAATAAGCTTTTGTATTTCTGTGGTATTGGTTGTAATATCTCCTGTTTTGTCTCTAATTGAGGTAATTTGGATCTTCTCTCTTCTTTTCTTGGTTAATCTTGCTAATAATCTATCAATTTTATTTATCTTTTCAAAGAATCAGTCTTTTGTTTCATTTATCTCTTGTATGTTTTTGTCTCAATTTCATTTAGTTCTGCTCTGATCTACGTTATTTCTTTTCTTCTGCTGAGTTTAATATGGAACAAAAAAAGAGCCTGTGCAGCCAAGACAATCCTAAGCAAAAACAACAAAGCTGGAGGCATCATGCTACTTGACTTCAAACTTTACTACAAGGTTACAGTGACCAAAACAGCATGGTACTGGTACCAAAACATATAGACCAGTGGAACAGAATAGAGACTTCAGAAATAACACTATACATCTACAACTATCTGATTTTCAATAAACCTGAAAAAAACAAGCAATGGGGAAAGGATTCTCTATTTAATAAATGGTGTTAGGAAAACTGGCTAGCCATATGCAGAAAACAAAACTGTAACTGGATCCCTTCCTTACATCTTATACAAAAATTAACTCAAGATGGATTAAAGACTTAAATGTAAAACCAAAACCATAAAACCCTACAATAAAACCTAGGCAATACCATTCAGGACATAGGCATGGGCAAAACCTTCATGACTAAAACACCAAAAACAATTGCCACAAAATCCAAAATTGATAAATGGGATCTAATTATACTAAAGAGCTTCTGCACAGCAAAAGAAACCAACATCAGAGTAAACAGGCAACCTACAGAATGGAAGAAAATGTTTACAATCTACCCATCTGACAAAGGTCTAATATCCAAGATCTACAAGGAGTTTAAACAAATTTATAATTAAAAAAAAAAACCATCAAAAAGTGAGTGAAGGAAATGAACAGATACTTCTCAAAAGAAGACATTTATGCGGCCAAAAAACATGAAAAAAATCTCATCATCACTGGTTATTAGAGAAATGCAAATCAAAACCACAATGAGATATCATCTCATGCCAGTCAGAATGGCTAAAATTTTATTTTTTTTTTTGAGATAGAGTCTCACTCTGTCACCAGGTTGGAGTGCAGTGGCGTGATCTCAGCTCACCACAACCTGTGCCTCCCAGGTTCAAGTGATTCTCCTGCCTCAGCCTCCCAAGTAGCTGGTACTACAGGCGAACGCCACCACACCTGGTTAATTTTTGTATTTTTAGTAGAGATGGGGTTTCACCAGGTTAGCCAGGATATTCTCGATCTCCTAACCTCGTGATCCACCCGCCTTGGCCTCCTAAAGTGCTAGTATTACACAGAATGGCTATTATAAAGAAGTCAGGAAACAACAGATGCTGGTGAGGATGTGGAGAAATAGGAATGCTTTTACACTGTTGGTGGGAGTGTAAATTAGTTCAACCATTGTGGAAAACGGTGTGGCAATTCCTCAAGGATCTAGAACCAGAAATACCATTTGACCCAGTAATTCCATTACTGGGTGTATATCCAAAGGATTATAAATCTTCTACTATAAAGACACATGCACATGTATATTTATTGCAGCACTATTTACAATAGTAAAGACTTGGAACCAACCCAAATGCCCATCAATAATAGACTGGATAAAGAAAATGTGGCACATATGTGCCATGGAATGCTATGTAGCCATAAAAAAAGAATGAGTTCATGTCATTTGCAGGGACATTGATGAAGCTGGAAGCCATCATTCTCAGCAAACTAACACAGGAACAGAAAACCAAACACCACATGTTCTGACTCATAAGTGGGAGTTGAACAATGAGAACACATGGACACAGGGAGGGGAACATCACACACCGGGGCCTTTCAGGGGGTGGGGTGCAAGGGAAGGGAGAGCATTAGGACAAATACCTAAAGCATGCAGGGCTTAAAACCTAAATGATGGGTTGATGGGTGCAGCAAACCACCATGGCCCATGTATACCTATATAATAAACTTGTACATTCTGCACATGTGTCTTGGAACTTAAAGTAAAGTAAAAAATAAAACTAAAAATAAAAAATACGTTTTATGGTGTGTACTTAAGGTATACAACATGACAGCTTTATTGAAATACAATTTACATATTATGCAATTTATCTATTTAAATTATACAATTCAGACATTTTTAGTATATTCCTAGAGTTGTGTAGGCATCAGGAAACTAATCTTTCTATCTCCATAGATTTGCCTATGAATCATATAAATAGATTCATACAATATGTGGTCTTTTGTGACTGACTTCTTTTACTTAGCATGATGTTTTCTTGGTTTTTTTTATTTTTTATTTTTGTTGTCGTTTTTTATTTTAAAAATTTTTCTTTTTAGCATGATGTTTTCAATGTTCATTCATTTTGTAGCATGTATCAGTACTTCATTTTTTGTTTGTTTTTTTGAGACAGTGTCTCGCTTTGTCACCAAGACTGGTGTGCAGTGGCAGGATCTTGGCTCACTGCAACCTCTGCCTCCCAAGTTCAAGACATTCTCCTGCTTCAGCCTCCGGAGTAGCTGGGACTACAGGCACATGCCACCAGGCCTGGCTAAATTTTGTAGTTTTAATAGAGATGGGGTTTTACCATATTGATTGGGGTGGTCTCGAACTCCTGACCTCAGGTGATCCACCCGCCTTGGCCTCCCAAATGCTGGGATTACAGGCATGAGCCACCATGCCAGGCCAGTACTTCATTTTTTCAATTACATAATTATATTACATTGCTTGGATATACTACATTTTATTTCTCCATTCGTCAGTTGCTATACATTTGGGGTGTTTCTGCTTTTTGGCCATTATGAATAGTGTGGGTAAGAACATTCATATACAGGACTTTATGTGGACATATGTTTTCATTTCTCTTGGGTATATAACTAGGAGTGAAACTGCTGGGTCATACATGAAATCTATGTTGGACCTTTAGAGGAACTGACAGACTGCTGCATATTACATTCCTACCAGCAGTATATAAGCAGTATATGAGAACCTCACTCTAGAGTATTAACTAGTTTTTCCCTCTCTCCCTCTTTTCTTTCCTTCCTTTCTTTCTTCCTACTTTTTCTTTCTTTTTATTATAGCTATCCTAGTGGATGTGAAGTAGTGTCTTACTGTGGTTTTTATTTGCAATTTCCAAATTCCTAATGATGTTGAATACCTTTTCACATTATTTTTGGACACTTGTATGTCTTCTTGTATATTTTTTTGAAGAAATGTATACCCAAATCCTTGACACATTTTTAAATTGCTTTTTTTATTGTTGAGTGTTAAGAATTCTTTATATATGCTAGATGCCAGTCTCTTATCAGATATGATTTGCCAATATTTCCCTCATTCTGTGAATTGTCTTTTTATTTTCTTGATGGTATCCTTTGAATCAGAAAAGTTTTAAGTTTTGATGAAGTCCAATTTATCTAATTTTTTTACTGTTTGTACTTTCAGTGTTATAGTTAAGAAACCACTGCCTAATCCAATATCAGGAAAATTTAACCTTATGTTTTCTCCTAATAGTGTTATGTTTTAGCCATTACACTTAAGTATTAGATCCACTTCTAGTTAATTTTTGTACATGGTTTACAAAAGGGAAGATCAAACAAGGGATTTTATGTCCAGGACTGAAAATGGAATGCATGAGTTCTTCTCACATTCTAGTGGTCATGACCCAGTCACATAGTAACTACAGTGGAGATAAGAAAATTTAGCCTTCCTGTTTATTCAGGAAAAAGAAATTGGATTGGTCAGCATCTAGCCAATTTATGTTACAAGAGGGTTTTGGTTGTGTTTCTGTTTCAATTTTTTTCATAATAGAAAAAGTACCTGGCATCCTGGCAGTCTGGATTTTTCAGCTGGAAGCCAACATTTTCACATGTAAAACAGATTCTTACAGTGGTGTTTCTTTTTAGCCATGGAGATCTTAAGAAATCAGGTGCCACCTTGAGAGGAGGCTTATGGGAGAAGGCTTTTTGTCTCCGATCTTCACTTCTTATCACAACACATCTGTTTTAAAATTATTCTTAAGTTTGAGGGTCCTATGTAGAGTGTTGTTGAAAAAATTTCTATTACTAAAAAATACATATTTTCAAAACCACTTAACTAGATGATCAATAAGCTTACTTTCAGCTCTGATACTTGCAATACAGAATTGGGGTTAATTAATTCATACATGAATTCAACAACCTACCTTGTATTATAAACTGGACTACGTGGTGAGGACATCTCTATAAAGCATATACTGTAGCTAACAAAACAAGGAATTCATACCTTTTGTAAGGGTTTCTTGTATGTGTGCTTTCTGGCTCTCCACAAAACCAATTTTTCTCCAAATACAAATCTCTTCAATAAATGTTTACCTGAGTTGTATAGAAAGGAAAAATAGGCTTTGTTAAATTATGATTATTTTCACCTCTTTATCATTGTATTCATTCTTTCTTTTTCAATTTTTTTATCAACACAAGTGATATAAGAAAATTATTTTTCATTTTTATCAAAGCAATATGTACACATAGTTTTGAAAGTCACATAATATTAAATGGCTTGAAATAAAAATCAGTAGTACCCATCTTATTTTTCTCCACTTTTGGTTCCTGTTCCACAAATTGCTTCCTTTCTTCACTTTTTGTTTTCTGATCTACAAAATATTTATTTTCTGATCTAAAATATTTTAGGGGGGCGGAGCAAGATGGCCGAATAGGAACAGCTCCAGTCTCCAACTCCCAGCGCGAGCGACACAGAAGAACGATGATTTCTGCATTTTCAACTGAGGTACTGGGGTCATCTCACTAGGGAGTGCCGGACAATCGGTGCTGGTCAGCTGCTGCAGCCTGACCAGCGAGAGCTGAAGCAGGGCGAGGCATCGCCTCACCTGGAAGCGCAAGGGGGAAGGGAATCCGTTTTCCTAGCCAGGGGAACTGAGACACACAACACCTGGAAAATCGGGTAACTCCCACCCCAA